>NW_021259108.1:0-1409 GCF_002162155.2 Triticum dicoccoides | reverse complement strand
GAGGGACCATATTCCAGCTCTTACTGTATATGGTGTGTACTGTGCGGAGCTGATGTTCTTCGAGTCAGCGGCTGCGAGGGAGATCCCAGCTGATACACAGAGCCTTACTTCTGGTTTGGTCAAGGTGACACAGGGAGATGTCTCCCAGGCTCAGATTGTGCAGAGACTTCAGGAGTTGGCTCCGGGTGATTTTCAGTGGGACCTCGTACCCGTTGAGGATAGAGTATTCAGAGTGGAGTTTCCTTCGATTGAGGACTTGCAGCGTTTGTTGAGCTTTGGGATGTGTAAGGTGCCAGGCACCAAAGGTATTTTGGAGTTCCACGAGTGGAAGAAAGTTGAGCCTAAGGGGAAGCCTCTTACTCAGGTGTGGCTGCGTTTCTCGGGGGCACCGTCTGAGGCTCTTTCTGATGTGCGTGTGGTGGCTAGTTTGGGGATTATGGTTGGTAAGACGGAGAAAGTGGATATGGCGTTCACTAGAGCTCAGGGGGTGGCTCGACTGCGAGTTAGCATTCTGGATATTGAGTATGTCCCAGACGGCATCAACTGGACCTATAGAGGCGAGGTGTTTCCACTTGATATTGAGTTTGAGGATGCAGAGTTGTTTGCTGAGGTTGCTGCTGGCACTGACGTGGATATGCACGATGGGGGTGATGATACAGGTGCTCCCAGGGAGCAGGCGGATGAGGCAGCACAGGAGCCCAATGGATCGGGGCCTGCTGCTCAGGAGCCGGAGAACGGAGCCGGGATGGAGCAGTCCCCGGCTTCGTCTTTGCCTCATAACTCACTGCGGTTTGGATCTTTTCTGCCGTCGTCGGCGCCTCCTCGTCTGTGGAGTGATCGGGTTGACTCTGACGATGCGTTCGAGCATTCGCTACCGGTCTTGGACTTTGGGCGGTCACCCCGGCAGTCGGCCAGCTTCAGTGCCCGTGTTGTTCAAGAGGTGGAGCCTCAGGAGTCGCCAGGGCGATCTAGGTCTTTGGTTTCCTTGCGGAGGGGAGGGGCGTCTGGGCAGGTGGCCACGACTCCCTCTCATTCTTCTGTTTCACAGCAGGCGGCGCAGGTACCTGTGTCCAGCCGGGGCGACATATCTTTGGGGCAGGAGGCCCTGGAGGTCCGTCTCGCGGGAGCCTCGTTGGTGGTGGGGTCGCCGGAGGTGCTAGGCAGGCGTCAGGGGCAGGTGGCCCCTGACCCTCTAGTACCGACGGCGGTCCTGCAGGTGGAGCGCACGGCTGCCACGGCGTCGGCTGGGGGGGTCGGACTAGGGCAGGAGGCCCTGGTGCCAACTCCGTCAGGCATCTCCACATCTCCTACGCGGTCCCCCTCTCCCAGACCTACTCCGGGAGCCGCTACTCGGGAGGAGGTGATCGCGTTCGGAGGGATCCGAGACCCTGCTTCCGAGGGGAGGCGGA
>NW_021259107.1:0-939 GCF_002162155.2 Triticum dicoccoides | reverse complement strand
TTTGGCGTGAAGAAGACGGAGGACGTACTTGCTACACATTTCTTTTGGCCAAAGATGAGACGGGATGTTGAGCGTTTTATTGCTCGATGCACTACATGTCAAAAAGCTAAGTCACGACTCAATCCTCATGGTTTATATATGCCTTTGCCTGTACCTAGTGTTCCTTGGGAGGATATATCTATGGACTTTGTTTTAGGTTTACCTCGAACAAAGAAGGGGAGGGATAGCATATTTGTTGTCGTGGATAGATTCTCGAAAATGGCACACTTTATACCATGTCATAAAAGCGATGATGTTGTTAATGTTGCTGATTTGTTCTTTCGTGAAATTATTCGCTTGCATGGTGTGCCAAATACTATTGTTTCAGATCGTGATACTAAATTTCTTAGCCACTTTTGGAGATGTTTATGGGCTAAGTTGGGGACTAAACTGCTTTTTAGTACTACTTGTCACCCCCAAACTGATGGACAAACTGAAGTATACTTGGAGAACGTTGTCTACTATGCTTAGGGCTGTTTTGAAGAATAATAAGAAAATGTGGGAGGAATGCTTGCCTCATATTGAATTTGCTTATAATCGTTCATTGCATTCTACTACTAAGATGTGCCCTTTTGAAGTTGTGTATGGTTTCCTACCTCGTGCACCTATTGATTTGTTGCCTCTTCCATCTTCGGAGAAGGTTAATTTTGATGCTAAACAACGTGCTGAATTGATTTTAAAAATGCATGAGTTAACTAAGGAAAACATTGAGCGTATGAATGCTAAATATAAACTTGCTGGAGATAAGGGTAGAAAACATGTTGTGTTTGCACCTGGAGATCTTGTTTGGTTACATTTGCGTAAGGATAGATTTCCTGATTTGCGCAAATCAAAGCTAATGCCACGTGCTGATGGTCCCTTTAAGGTGTTAGAGAAAATAAATGATAATGCATATAAACT
>NW_021259106.1:0-1089 GCF_002162155.2 Triticum dicoccoides | reverse complement strand
GATACAGGAGCCTCTCATTCTTTTATATCTGAAAACTATGCTCGCTTGCATAACGTCGCATTCGGTGATATGCCAACCTCTATGGTAATTCAAACTCCGGGATCCAAATGGCAAACTTCTAGAGTAAGCCATGGAAATGAAATCCAAGTCGACAGACTTGTTTTCCTCGCGTCTTTGATAGCCCTTAAATCTTCAGATATTAATATCATTTTGGGTATGGACTGGATGTCAGCTCATCAAGCCAAAATTGATTGCTTCTCTAGGACTGTTCAACTCACCCATCCTTCGGGGAAGATAGTCAATGTCTTGACCCGAATAGCCAAGCGACAATTATATTCTCTTAACGCCAGCCCTTTGCCAGACCTTGAGGACGTTCCGGTAGTCCGTGACTTCCCGGATGTCTTCCCAGAAGAATTGCCAGGTGTTCCACCTGACAGGGATGTTGAGTTCGTAATAGACCTCATTCCAGGAACTATTCCGATTGCTAGAAGACCTTATAAGATGGCACCCCTAGTACTAGCCGAGCTTAAGAAACAACTCGATGAGTCCTTGAAAAAGGGTTTCATCCGACCTAGCTCCTCTCCGTGGGCTTGCCCCGTCCTATTCGTCAAGAAGAAGGATGGTACGGACCGGATGGTTGTAGACTACCGACCTGTCAATTTAGTCACAATCAAGAACAAATATCCACTTCCCAGGATCAACGACCTGTACGATCAGCTCGCTGGATCCTCAGTCTTTTCCAAGATGGATTTGAGGTTGGGCTACCATCAAATCAAAATCAGAAACGGGGACATCCCTAAAACGGCCTTTGTTACTCGTTATGGCCAATACGAGTACACCGTCATGTCCTTCGGTTTAACCAACGCTCCAGCCACCTTTTCTCGGTTAATGAACTCAATCTTCATGGAGTATTTGGATAAATTCGTCGTAGTTTATCTCGATGATATACTCATCTACTCCAAGAATGAGGAAGAACATGCCGAACATCTACGGCTAGTGTTGCAGAAACTTCGAGAGCATCGCCTTTATGCCAAATTTTCTAAATGTGAATTCTGGTTGTCAGAAGTGACCTATCTGGGTCATGTAATA
>NW_021259105.1:0-1433 GCF_002162155.2 Triticum dicoccoides | reverse complement strand
TCACACCGAGGCCATCCTTCCAGGCGCCTCGCCCTGTTCAACAGTCTGCACCGGCCAAGCCCTATGGGGGTCCATCTACCAATGCTCCTCCACGTACCAGTTCCGTGACTTGTTTCAAGTGTGGGGAATCTGGCCACTATATGCGTGAGTGTCCCCAGACCAACCCCAATCAATCTGCTAAAGCTGTTGGCCGTGGCAAGCCGACAGGAAAAATATTCCACGCCAAGCCGGTCACCGCTTCACGTGGCCATGTCAACTGTATCTCTGCCGAAGAAGCTCAAGAGGATCCCAACGTCGTTCTCGGTACGCTTCTTGTCAATTGCCACCCGGCATCTGTTCTTTTCGATACAGGAGCCTCTCATTCTTTTATATCTGAAAACTATGCTCGCTTGCATAACGTCGCATTCGGTGATATGCCAACCTCTATGGTAATTCAAACTCCGGGATCCAAATGGCAAACTTCTAGAGTAAGCCATGGAAATGAAATCCATGTCGACAGACTTGTTTTCCTCGCGTCTTTGATAGCCCTTAAATCTTCAGATATTAATATCATTTTGGGTATGGACTGGATGTCAGCTCATCAAGCCAAAATTGATTGCTTCTCTAGGACTGTTCAACTCACCCATCCTTCGGGGAAGATAGTCAATGTCTTGACCCGAATAGCCAAGCGACAATTATATTCTCTTAACGCCAGCCCTTTGCCAGACCTTGAGGACGTTCCGGTAGTCCGTGACTTCCCGGATGTCTTCCCAGAAGAATTGCCAGGTGTTCCACCTGACAGGGATGTTGAGTTCGTAATAGACCTCATTCCAGGAACCGTTCCGATTGCTAGAAGTTCTTATAAGATGGCACCCCTAGAACTAGCCGAGCTTAAGAAACAACTCGATGAGTCCTTGAAAAAGGGTTTCATCCGACCTAGCTCCTCTCCGTGGGCTTGCCCCGTCCTATTCGTCAAGAAGAAGGATGGTACGGACCGGATGGTTGTAGACTACCGACCTGTCAATTTAGTCACAATCAAGAACAAATATCCACTTCCCAGGATCAACGACCTGTACGATCAGCTCGCTGGATCCTCAGTCTTTTCCAAGATGGATTTGAGGTTGGGCTACCATCAAATCAAAATCAGAAACGGGGACATCCCTAAAACGGCCTTTGTTACTCGTTATGGCCAATACGAGTACACCGTCATGTCCTTCGGTTTAACCAACGCTCCAGCCACCTTTTCTCGGTTAATGAACTCAATCTTCATGGAGTATTTGGATAAATTCGTCGTAGTTTATCTCGATGATATACTCATCTACTCCAAGAATGAGGAAGAACATGCCGAACATCTACGGCTAGTGTTGCAGAAACTTCGAGAGCATCGCCTTTATGCCAAATTTTCTAAATGTGAATTCTGGTTGTCAGAAGTGACCTATCTGGGTCATGTAATA
>NW_021259104.1:0-1061 GCF_002162155.2 Triticum dicoccoides | reverse complement strand
GCCTAGTTGGGGTTATCGATTCAGGACCTTGTCGCATGTTGGGTTCTTTTCTATTTTGGCGCCGTAGTCGGGCCATGAGTGTTTGTTTGATGGATGTTATTTATGTACTCTGATGTGACGTGGCGAGTGTAAGCCAACTATGTTATCTTCCCCTTTTATTATATATTACATGGGATGTTGTAATGATTGCCTGACTTGCGACATTGCTTTCAATGCGGTTATGCCTCTAAGTCGTGCCTCGACACGTGGGAGCTATAGCCGCATCGAGGGCGTTATAAGTTGGTAATCAGAGCCATCCCCGACCTTAGGAGCCCCATTGCTTGATCGTTTTTAGCAGCCGAGTTGTGTCTAGAAAAATGTTTTGAGTCCTTAGGAATTATATATCGGAGAGCTTAGGAATTCTTTTTACTTCCCAGTCTCCTCATCGCTCTGGTAAGGCATCCTGGCGTAGAGTTTTGACTCTTCTCTTCTAAAATTTCACTAAATTTTTTTTAGGATCACGCGAGTATCTTGGTTTTGTTCCGATGGTTTTGTGACGAGAACATTGTTCTTGGTGCCTCCTATCTTTAGGGGTTGTGGCAGTGTCCCGGGGAGTTGAGCTCCGAGGTGTTGTCGTCACAATTTCATCGTTGCAATTCTGGTATACTTGAGATATGTTCGCCGACATCGAAAATCTCTTTTATGCAGTTCGTTGGTGAGATAACCTCGACGCCACCCAGTACTGGGGCGGGAGTTCGGGAGTATCGCCATAACTTGTATAACGGATGCTTTTCGAAGGTTGAGGTAGATGGTTTCCGAAGTTTTCCTGGTTATGTGTTGAAGGATGGATACAGCTGGATGTAGGATTTGCTAGTTTGGGTGAGATATTGTGCTTCCCCTGTATCCCCAACACCTGATTGCATAACCGGAAAGGTTCGGGAGTTTCATAGGTGGGAATTCTAGTAGCTCTAGTTCTTATTCCACGGATATTGGTTTGAGATTGGGATTTCTTACCGATTATTCGTTCTTGATCCGTACCTTGTTGATTTATTTCTCTTCCTTAATTCTTCGTGGCTTCTCAA
>NW_021259103.1:0-1084 GCF_002162155.2 Triticum dicoccoides | reverse complement strand
TTTCACCAACCATCAACAATTGATGCTCCTTCTTGATTTCTACTTTCGCGGTGTCAAACATCGCGAATACCTCAAGGATCATCATATCTATCCCTGATATGTTATAGTTCATCACGAAGCTCTAACAGCTTGGTGGCAATGACTTTGGAGAACCATCACTGTCTTATCTGGAAGATCAACTCCCACTCGATTCAAATGATTGTTGTACTCAGACAATCTGAGCACAAGCTCAACAATTGAGCTTTTCTCCTTAGTTTGCAGGTTAAGAAAGTCATCGGAGGTCTTATACCTCTTGACATGGGCACGAGCCTGAAATCCCAATTTCAGCCCTCAAAACATCTCATATGTTTCGCGATGTTTCAAAAAACGTCTTTGGTGCCTCAACTCTAAACCGTTTAACTGAACTATCACGTAGTTATCAAAACGTGTATGTCCGATGTTCGCAACATCCACAGACAACGTTCGAGGTTCAGCACACTGAGCGGTGCATTAAGGACATAAGCCTTCTATGAAGCAATGAGGACAATCCTCAGTTTACGGACCTAGTCCGCATAATTGCTACTATCAACTTTCAACTATTTTTTCTCTAGGAACATATCTTAACAGTAGAACTATAGCGTGAGCTACGACATAATTTGCAAAATCCTTTTGACTATGTTCAGGATAATTAAGTTCATCTTATGAACTCCCACTCAGATAGACATCCCTCTAGTCATCTAAGTGATTACATGATCCGAGTCAAACTAGGCCGTGTCCGATCATCACGTGAGACGGACTAGTCATCATCGGTGAACATCTTCATGTTGATCGTATCTTCTATACGACTCATGCTCGACCTTTCGGTCTCCGTGTTCCGAGGCCATGTCTGTACATGCTAGGCTCGTCAAGTTAACCCTAAGTGTTTCGCGTGTGTAAATCTGTCTTACACCCGTTGTATGTGAACGTTAGAATCTAACACCCGATCATCACGTGGTGCTTCGAAACATGAACTGTCGCAACGGTGCACAGTTAGGGGAGAACACTTCTTGAAATTGTTGTAAGGGATCATCTTATTTACTACCGTCGTTCTAAGCAAATAAGATGT
>NW_021259102.1:0-1431 GCF_002162155.2 Triticum dicoccoides | reverse complement strand
ATTGAAGAAATATGTGGTCTCAGAATCACGATGTGAGAAACCTAGTCATACAAAACCCACTTCTCATAATACAAAGTTTCAAAAATGTCCTGCAAAAAGATCAAAGACGATGGGGAAGCATAACGAATGGTTGGTAGTGCTCAATTCGACCTCGACGCCTGGCTCCATGTGATCTGCTTGACGATGTCTGGCGAGCTGAGGAGGTCGATCACCCTCTTGTGCACCCGCGTCCCAAACCAACCTCAGGTGTTGCTGCATGTTTTACCAAAATAATAACTTGAAGCAAAGAATCACAACAATAAACTGTTCATAGGTTGCACAAGCAGTTGAAGATCTGGAAGGTTGAGAATTAGTTTTAAAAAGCTCGATTTTGAAACATGAAATGTATCAGAATCATCACACGGAATCATCATCTCCTCAACCCAACTGCTATGTAGAATAACCTTCTTACGTGTTTGTTGGTTTCTTTTGCAAATTTTGGTCTTGAGACTTGTTCATTCTGTTTTGTAGTTACCTCTCGAAGAGTGAAGAAAAATGTGTGAATGGGTGCGACCTGGACTGAGCTAATGAAGGTAGTAACATGCACCTTCTGTTCTTATGAATAAGTCTCCTGTTTCACTCCTCGGCGTTTCATTTGACCTGTCGTTCATATGCCCTATGACTGGGTGCACGAATTGAGGAAGACCAGGCCTAGTGCATCATCACGCCATCGAAGAAGCTGAACGGGACGACGATCGACACCTATGACAACCACCGGATGGCCATGGCCTTCTCCTTGGCGGCCTTCTTCTTGTATCATGAGCTAGAAGGCCTCCAATTGTATGCCAAGGACAGGAAATGGCTCACCATGCAGCCCCATCCCGCGACCTTCACCTTCATGGACAGCGAGATGTTCATCTTGAGATACGAGCCCTCTCTCGTGCGGTGTTGATTCCGACTATGCAGGGATGTCATGCTACAAGGGTACGGGTCATGACCAATGGCTGCTGGCACGCTCAGCTCTCTTCTCATCCAAGAAAATTGCCCTCTTCTATAGATGGTGGGGTGTGATAGGAAAAAATAGTTAACAGACCATGGCCCCTTGCTGTAGAATCGTTCCTGGTGCCTTTCAAGCCTACACATATAAATATGACCAACGCTTTTCACTCTCTGGATATGCAGGTGATCTCTGCCTATCGTTGCTTGAGCAAAATGGAATTGGAATTGAGAGGATCCGGAGAGACTGATATTTATGGACCGGATATGTGTGGCATGAATGGTACCTTACTGGCCCCACTGCATTGTTTTGGCACTATGGTACGCTTCTCTAGCTATTTTTCAGATTTTTTATCTCCACCTTTGTTCCTAGTAAACCATATATTGGCCATGTCATAGCCTCTCATGGGTCGCATGTTTCCAAACCATAACCCCATAGAATTATGGAACGAGACC
>NW_021259101.1:0-1288 GCF_002162155.2 Triticum dicoccoides | reverse complement strand
CATTACAAGTCGATATCGATCATCTAAACTACCATCACATAGAAGAGAGCTGCGGTCATCACGATGAGCATCATCACGATGAAACTCGTCTTCATCCGGTTCCTCCAACGCTCCCTCCCCTCTCCCGCTAGATAGCGGGCGTATCTAGATTTGGCCTCGGCCCTAGTGGTGTACCCTTTGTAACTGTTACCGCTGAATCGGTGAACCTGTCTCCGACACTCCTCCCAGTCATCGTAGACTCCGGGAACCTTACCCTTGTACACGACATACGTCGGCATCGCTATGCACTAGCCAAACGAAACGTTAGTACCAATTCACAGACAATACATAAGCAATATATAATTATGCAACAGAACGATCGGAAGAGAAAAGCAAGACATTAATAGCATCGATTACATCTAAGTTGAACGACTCTCGAAACCAAAGAGACATACTACAAGTTCATTAAAGTTTAATTACAACATGATCCAATCGATGTTTCAGAACTAGACAACTCGACTCAAGGGACCGGAGCGTGGATGAAGCCGCCGTCTATCGTGGGAGTCATGAAAGAACGGGCGTTGTCATCCTGCATTTGTAGCATTGTGTCGATGTCACTGTTGGACGGTTGATTTCTGAGGTAGAACTGCCCCGAGGTACGAAGGACATCTTGATGGATGATTTCCGCAAACTCCGACTGGATGCGAAAGAATTCTTGTCGGAGGTCCGCGTCCTGGATTGCCGACACGCTCGCGGCCCAATCTTGGAGTTTACTCGGTAGCAGAAGTTGATGATGGTCCCGTACGATCGCCCGCATGTGATGGATGGCGTAGTAGGCACCCTCCTGACCGCCAGGCGGCTGCTTAATGCAGCAGAACGTCGTATTGTGGGAGAACACGTGCTTGCCGTACTTACGAATAGGCCTGGTGAAGGTGCCTCCAGATTGGGCGTAGCCGGGGAGAACATCATCAAGAACCTTCTTGACATTTGTGTAGTCTACGTTTGACTGACGGTCCGGGTCGAAATACGTGGCCATGGAATATTTGGGGCTTAGGAGGATGAGCGTGCAACGTGTGTCACTGCAGAAAACACGGAATGTTAAAAGAAAAACGATCGAAAAGTAAGAATTCATATGTTACGGGCCGGTTGAGGGGAGGACTTACTCGGGAAAGTAAGGCACGAGGAAGTTATCCTTATCTTGGTTTGCCAGAATGACGCCTTCGAGGTAAGAACTCGCGACTTGCCGGTCCCCAGCGCTGCCCAAGATCTTGGCACGCATGTAGAAGGGGTCGACTATCACGATGTCCGG
>NW_021259100.1:0-1383 GCF_002162155.2 Triticum dicoccoides | reverse complement strand
AAACTAGATAAGATGCAGATTCGATCAGGCGAAGATGTGAGTGACCTCAACTATGATTATGACAATAAACAGTGCGTAGCACGTGGTGGAAATTGGTGGATGGGATGGTGGACAGCGGATGGGATAATGATGCAGCGGCTGCGTGACTAATGTGAACAGAACTCGAAACTCTAAAGGAACTAGACACTAAGACCAGCAACTCGACACGGCGATGCAACCGATAATTCAATAATGCAAACAATGAAAAGAAAATTGCAAAGGCTCAGTCTGGCTAGGACAAAGGATGAATAGATCTAACTTTTGTTTTGTGGCTTTTTCTTGGACAATAGGTAAGAAAATAAATCTAATCTAGGAAAAACTGGAAATTCTCACCGAGCAACCTGAAAACTGATACCACTTGATAGAGGCGGGGTGTCCCGATCTTTCGATGAGATGATAACTATCGATTTGGTGAAGATGACTTTGACGATCCGACTACAAACGTGCACGACGTTGCGCCTTAGCAATCGCTAAACCAACTCTGAGAGGTTATTGACCACACCGGAGCACAATCAACCTGACCACGAAGGTCTATTCCTGCAAGCAATCGAAGAACAAGCAAGAATATGATAAAAGCAATCTAAATATTGCGAGTATATATGAGGTATTGATAAAGGTGGGGATCCGTAAGCGGTCTTGGTCTGGTCGTTGGACACAAACGAAGTACACGAAGTTGCAATGGCTAACTTTTAACTAAACAAATCCCAAGGAAAAGTTACTAGATGGATCTACTTATATAGGAGCAAGGGGTGGCGGCCAAGGAGGTGGGAGGACGTCCCAAGGCAGCCTAAAACTAAATCTAGGTCGTACAAGGCCAATGGGCCCAAGTGGAGGTGATGTAACACCTTTGGACTTGTAGTTTGACTCGGATTCTGCTGCAGCATCATATTGTTTCGTCCACAACTCAACACTCCAGACGAATTTGAAGGTGATTCCAATTGGGTTGGAAAGTGCACGAAATCTAGTTTCCAACAAAAAAAGAATCACCCAATTCGGAGTCCATATGAAAAACTTGTGTGCGTTTTGAGTCAGGTATGTCTGTGCAGTCCGAATCTGAATCCAGAACGTGAGAGACTTGGACTCTATCTTCTCTTGGGCCAAAAGTGACGTGAGAGAACTTTTTGGACAGCAAATAAACATCTCTTTCTTCCTTATCTTCATATGTGGATTGTACAAATGTCCCATACACCTGCAATTAGACAAAACACAAAAGTGTGTGAAGTATTTTTGTTCTGGATAACATAAATAGATTATTGAATAGTTTGCACTAAAAATCACCTGACAAATATGCATATATGCAATATTTTTGGTCATATCCAAGGTAGTCATGTCCTCATCACCATC
>NW_021259099.1:0-931 GCF_002162155.2 Triticum dicoccoides | reverse complement strand
CAAAACAAAAAAACTGGAAAAAAAAAATAAAAATAGCAACAATAAGTATTTTGTTGTAAGTAGAAACAAAATATAATAAATAAAGCAACAAAGGAAACAAAAAAACAAAAAAAGTGTTTTCAAATTTGAAAACTAATGGCACTAACAGAAAGTTTATAATTTTTATAAAACTAAAAGCAAAAAGAATTAAAAAATAAAGCAAAAAACAAAGAAAATAAATAATGCAGAAAACAAAACAAAAAACTAAAAAATAAATAAATATAGCAACAATAAGTATTTTGTTGTAAGTAGAAACAAAAAAAACAAAAAAAGTGCCACCTACTAGGCACCCACGGCCTGAATACGACTAGAAACCCTACCATGGGCCAGGATTCAGGCCCGCAGGAGGCCCAATAGGCCCACAGGCACACATTGCACGGTTAGGCCCGAAAGCCTGCTTTAGAGAGGAGCTCGAGAGGGAAGGCGCACCGCACCTTATAAACAGGTGCCGCTCCCTCTCAACTAGCGAGGTGAGACTAAACATTTGGGCGCGGGGCAGCACAAGGCTAGGCTGCCGCTTCCCGCCCTTTGACCTGCTGAAAATTGGCCTTTGGTCCCGGTTGGTGGCACGAACCGGGACCATAGGAGGCATTCGTCCCGGTTCGTGCCACGAACCGGGACCAATGCTCTGGCTATATATACAACACTTGGGAAATTTCCGCCAACTGCTCCCATTCCTCATCGTCGACGCCGCCAGGCTGCCGCTCTCGCGTCGTCACCGCCGCCGAGCCCTGCCCCTCGTCGTCGCCTCCGCCACCGCTGAGCCCTGCCCCGACGCCGTCAGGCTGCTCCACTTTGTCGTCCTCGCCGCCGCCGAGCCCTACCCCGACGCCTTCCCGGCCCGCTCCCACTGTGAGCCGCCGTGTCGTTCCCCTCCTCTCCTCCTCTCCCC
>NW_021259098.1:0-1156 GCF_002162155.2 Triticum dicoccoides | reverse complement strand
TGGCTAAAAGCTTCAAGCCCAAGACTCTTCACTTTTATATTTTAGTGATCCAAGATCACATTGAGTCCATAGGAAAAGCCAATACTATCAAGGAGGGATGAGGTGTTGATTAATGAGCCTCTTGCTTCATGTGCTTAATGATATGCTCCAAAATCCTCAACTACTTTCCCATATCCACATATGACCTAAACCCTAAGCCAAACTCGGTCCTACCAATTCTTCCTATCCGGCGCCACCGAGTTTCACTTGTCATAAGCCACTGCCAAACCCTAATCAGCTCGGTCTCACCGATAGGATCTCGGTCCCACCGAGATGGGGTTGCAAACTCTCTGTTTCCCTTTCGTAACTTTTCAGTCCCACCGAAAGAGCGAATCGGTCCCACCGAGATTGCAATGTAAACTCAGTGTTTCCCCTTTGTAACTTTTCGGTCTCACCGAGTTCCACTCGGTCTCACCGAAAGAGCAAATCGGTCCCACCGAGTTTGCCTGACCAACTCTCTGGTTAGCTAATTACCAAATTCGGTCTCACCGAGTTTGTGTAATCGGTCTCACCGAGATTACGTTATGCCCAAACCCTAACCGAATCGGTCCTACCGAGTTGCATGTCAGTCCCACCAAAATTCCTAACGGTCACTAGGTTTACTATTTCGGTCAGACCGAGTTTATTGATTCGGTCCCATCGAGATTGGAAAACTGTGTAATGGTTGGATTTTGTGTGGAGGCTATATATACCCCTCCACCTCTTTCTCATTCAGTGAGAGAGCTATCAGAACACACACATCATTCCAACTCATATGTTCTGAGAGAGAACCACCTACTCATGTGTTGAGACCAAGACATTCCATTCCTACCATATGAATCTTGATCTCTAGCCTTCCCAAGTTGCTTTCTACTCAAATCTTCTTTCCACCAAATCCAAATCCTATGAGAGAGAGTTGAGTGTTGGGGAGACTATCATTTGAAGCACAAGAGCAAGGAGTTCATTACCTACACACCATTTGTTACTTCTTGGAGAGTGGTGTCTCCTAGATTGGCTAGGTGTCACTTGGGAGCCTCCGACAAGATTGTGGAGTTGAACCAAGGAGTTTGTAAGGGCAAGGAGATCGCCTATTTCGTGAAGATCTACCGCTAGTGAGGCAAGTCCTTCGTGGGCGATG
>NW_021259097.1:0-1070 GCF_002162155.2 Triticum dicoccoides | reverse complement strand
CAGACAGAGAGGGCATCGATTTGCCTGTCAGTCAGAGGCTTCTTGAAGGTAAGCTTGTACCTCTCGAGGGTCTCCTCCTCTTCTTCCTCTCCAGGCTCGGCAATGGCGAGCCCTCTCTTTCCGACAAGGACTCGTCGGGCCAACCGCAGCGAAGTGTTGCCCCCTCCACTGAGGGCCTCCTTCCTTCCCCGCAGTCTGTAGCTACGCCTGGTCGCCGTTGCTGGTGGGCGTCGGGCGCGCCTTTGCTTGGTCAACGGCGGAGGGGATCTGGGTCCGGCAAGAAGCGGCGCTAAAACAGGGGAAGTCATGTCCAAGAGGAATTGCTGGACGGGGTGAGGTGGCGATGATGGGTCAAGAGACGTCGTAGCGTGCTGGTCGATAGCACCGCTTTGGTCTAGCACAAGGCAGCAGGCCGTGGTGGATTCAGCACAGCCCATCTGGGCGGCAAGGATTCTCGGCCCAATAGACGGGCCAGGCTCGGCGCTGCGGTTGACCATGGGCGGCGACTGGTCGTGGGTATCGCATGCAGCAGGTCGCAGCACGCCATCCATCGTCAGGTCGTTCGTCTCCACGCCTGCCGATAGGGCATGGGCAGCAGGGGTATGGTGCAGATCGGCATCCAAAAACACAGGGGTCTCGATCGAGGAGCTTATCATTGGCAGGGCAATCTGCCTTTCATCCCTGTCACCTTGTCTGGTGGCCGTGGCATCAACATTAGCATGCAGCTCCTGTGTTGGCTCAGGTTGCGGCAGCTCCATGACGTGGCCCCGAGTCGCCGCCGCGTCGTCAGCAGCCGAGGGAATGACGTCAACTCGTGCACGGGCCACATGTTGGCCATCAGAGGTTGCGACGGCCACAGAGTTGACGCCGTTAGCGTGCACGGTCAGCGTGCCTGACACGTCGGTAGACGCATCACAGGCGCGGTGGTGGCCGCTACCCCCACCACCCCGTCCATGAGCTTGGCGGCGCGCCTGCGCCTGCTGGAAACGCCGGAAGTCATCATCCGCGAAGCCATGCGCCCATGGCACCGGGTGCACGTCTGGCGTCGGGCCGTCGTCATCGTCATCTTG
>NW_021259096.1:19683-20697 GCF_002162155.2 Triticum dicoccoides | reverse complement strand
GGCCGATTCTGGCCCGTTTGATGGACTATTACTCACCGTTTTGGGGTCCCGAAGCAATTTCCACAGTTACTGAACCCCAAGGTGCACTTACATGTCGGTCATCAACACTGGCAATTTTGGCCGATTCTGGCCCGTTTCATGGACTATTACTCACTGTTTTGGGGTCCCGGAGTGATTTCCACGATTAATGAACACTGGGTGCGTTTATGTGTCGGTCATCAACACTCGCAGTTTTGGCGAATTCTGGCCCATTTCCTGGATTATTACTCACCATTTTGGGGTCCCGAAGCGATTTCCATAGTTATTGAACCCGAAGGTGCACTTATGTGTCGGTCATCAACACTGGCAGTTTTGGCTGATTCTGGCCCGTTTCATGTACTATTACTCACTGTTTTGGGGTTCCAGAGTGATTTCCACGATTAATGAACCCTAGGGTGCGTTTACGTGTCGGTCATCAACACTGGCAATTTTGGCCGATTCTTGCCCATTTCATGAACTATTACTCGCTGTTTTGGGGTCCCGGAGTGATTTCCACGATTAATGAACACCGGGGTTCGTTTACGTGTGGTCATCAACACTCGCATTTTGGCGAATTCTGGCCCATTTCATGGATTATTACTCACCATTTTGGGGTCCCGAAGCGATTTCCATAGTTATTGAACCCGAAGGTGCACTTATGTGTCGGTCATCAACACTGGCAGTTTTAGCCGATTCTGGCCCGTTTCATGTACTATTACTCACTGTTTTGGGGTTCCAGAGTGATTTCCACGATTAATGAACCCTGGCGTGCGTTTACGTGTCGGTCATCAACCCTCGTAGTTTTGGCCGATTCTGGCCCGTTTGATGGACTATTACTCACCGTTTTGGGGTCCCGAAGCAATTTCCACAGTTACTGAACCCCAAGGTGCACTTACATGTCGGTCATCAACACTGGCAATTTTGGCCGATTCTGGCCCGTTTCATGGACTATTACTCACTGTTTTGGGGTCCCGGAGTGATTTCCACGATTAATGA
>NW_021259096.1:13761-14799 GCF_002162155.2 Triticum dicoccoides | reverse complement strand
TTCCACGATTAATGAACCCTGGGGTGCGTTTACGTGTCGGTCATCAACGCTCGCAGTTTTGGCCGATTCTGGCCCGTTTGATGGACTATTACTCACCGTTTTGGGGTCCCGAAGAAATTTCCACAGTTATTGAACCCCAAGGTGCACTTACATGTCGGTCATCAACACTGGCAATTTTGGCCGATTCTGGCCCGTTTCGTGGACTATTACTCACTGTTTTGGGGTCCCGGAGTGATTTCCACGATTAATGAGCACTTCGGTGCGTTTATGTGTCGGTCATCAACACTCGCAGTTTTGGCGAATTCTGGCCCATTTCTTGGATTATTACTTACCATTTTGGGGTCCCGAAGCGATTTCCATAGTTATTGAACCCGAAGGTGCACTTATGTGTCGGTCATGAACACTGGCAGTTTTGGCTGATTCTGGCCCGTTTCATGTACTATTACTCACTGTTTTGGGGTTCCAGAGTGATTTCCACGACTAATGAACCCTGGGGTGCGTTTACGTGTCGGTCATCAACACTGGCAATTTTGGCCGATTCTTGCCCATTTCATGAACTATTACTCGCTGTTTTGTGGTCCCGGAGTGATTTCCACGATTAATGAACACTGGGGTTCGTTTACGTCTGGTCATCAACACTCGCATTTTGGCGAATTCTGGCCCATTTCATGGATTATTACTCACCATTTTGGGGTCCCGAAGCGATTTCCATAGTTATTGAACCCGAAGGTGCACTTATGTGTCGGTCATCAACACTGGCAGTTTTAGCCGATTCTGGCCCGTTTCATGTACTATTACTCACTGTTTTGGGGTTCCAGAGTGATTTCCACGATTAATGAACCCTGGCGTGCGTTTACGTGTCGGTCATCAACCCTCGTAGTTTTGGCCGATTCTGGCCCGTTTGATGGACTATTACTCACCGTTTTGGGGTCCCGAAGCAATTTCCACAGTTATTGAACCCCAAGGTGCACTTACATGTCGGTCATCAACACTGGCAATTTTGGCCGATTCTGGCCCGTTTCATGGACTATTACTCAC
>NW_021259096.1:7171-7767 GCF_002162155.2 Triticum dicoccoides | reverse complement strand
CCGATTCTGGCCCGTTTGATGGACTATTACTCACCGTTTTGGGGGCCCGAAGCAATTTCCACAGTTATTGAACCCCAAGGTGCACTTACATGTCGGTCATCAACACTGGCAATTTTGGCCGATTCTGGCCCGTTTCATGAACTATTACTCACTGTTTTGGGGTCCCGGATTGATTTCCACGATTAATGAACACTGGGGTGCGTTTATGTGTCCATTATCAACACTCGCAGTTTTGGCGAATTCTGGCCCATTTCTTGGATTATTACTCACCATTTTGGGGTCCCGAAGCGATTTGCATAGTTATTGAACCCGAAGGTGCACTTATGTGTCGGTCATCAACACTGGGAGTTTTGGCTGATTCTGGCCCGTTTCATGTACTATTACTCACTGTTTTGGGGTTCCAGAGTGATTTCCACGATTAATGAACCCTGGGGTGCGTTTACGTGTCGGTCATCAACACTGGCAATTTTGGCCGATTCTTGCCCATTTCATGGACTATTACTCGCTGTTTTGGGGTCCCGGAGTGATTTCCACGATTAATGAACACTGGGGTTCGTTTACGTGTGGTCATCAACACTCGCATTTTGGCGAATTCT
>NW_021259096.1:0-4305 GCF_002162155.2 Triticum dicoccoides | reverse complement strand
GGTCCCAGAGTGATTACCACGATTAACGAACCCTGGGACGCGTCTATGTGTCGGTCATCAACACTCGCAGTTTTGGCCGATTCTGGCCCGTTTCATGAACTATTACTCACTGTTTTGGGGTCCCAGAGTGATTTCCACGATTAACAAATCCTGGGATGCGTTTACGTGTCGGTCATCAACACTCACAGTTTTGGCCGATTCTAGCCCGTTTCATGGACTATTACTCACTGTTTTGGGGTCCGAGAGTGACTACCACGATTAACAAACCCTGGGATGCGTTTACGTATCGGTCATCAACACTGGCAGTTTTGGCCGATTCTGGCGCATTTCATGGACTATTACTCACTGGTTTGGGGTCATGGAGTGATTACCACGATTAACAAACCCTGGGATGCGTCTATGTGTCGGTCATCAACACTGGCACCTTTGGCCGATCCTGGCCCGTTTCAGGGACTATTACTCACTGTTTTGGGGTCCCAGAGTGATTTCCACGATTAACAAATCTTGGGATGCGTTTACTTATCGATCATCAACACTGGTAGTTTTGGCCGATTCTGGCCCGTTTCATGGACTATTACTCACTGTTTTGGGGTCCAGGAGTGATTACCACGATGAACAAACCCTGGGATGCGTCTACGTGTCGGTCACCAACACTGGCAGTTTTGGCCGATTCTGGCCCGTTTCATGGACTATTACGCACTGTTTTGGGGTTGCAGAGTGATTTCCACTATCAACAAACCCTGGGATGCGTTTACGTCTCGGTCATCAACAGTGGCAGTTTTGGCCTATTCTGGCCCGTTTCATAGACTATTACTCATTGTTTTTGGGTCCCGAAGTAATTTCCACGATTAACAAACCCTGAGATGTGTTTACGTGTCGGTCATCAATACTGCTAGTTTTGGCCGATTCTGGCCTGTTTCATCGATATTACTCACTGTTTTGGGGTCCCAGAGTGATTTCCACGATTAACAAACCCTGTGATGCGTTTACGTGTTGGTCATCAACACTCGCAGTTTTGGCCGATTCTGGCCCATCTCTTGGATTATTACTCACTGATTTGGGGTCCCGAAGCGATTTCCATAGTTAGTCAACCCAAGGGTGCGCTTACATGTCGGTCATCAATACTGGCAGTTTTGGCCGATTCTGGCCCGTTTCATGGACTATTACTCACTGTTTTGGGGTCCCGGAGTGATTACCACCATTAACAAACCCTGGGATGCGTCTACGTGTCGGTCATCAACGCTGGCAGTTTTGGCCGATTCTGGCCCGTTTCATGGACTATTACTCACTGTTTTGGGGTCCCAGAGTGATTTCCACGATTAACAAATCTTGGGATGCGTTTACGTTTCTGTCATCAACACTGCCAGTTTTGGCCGATTCTGGCCTGTTTCATGGAGTATTACTCACTGTTTTGGGGTCCCAGAGTGATTACCACGATTATAAAACCCTGGGATGCGTTTACATGTCGGTCATCAACACTCGCAGTTTTGGCCGATTCTGGCCCGTTTCATGAACTATTACTCACTGTTTTGGGGTCCCAGAGTGATTTCCACGATTAACAAATCCTGGGATGCGTTTACGTGTCGGTCATCAACACTCACAGTTTTGGCCGATTCTAGCCCGTTTCATGGACTATTACTCACTGTTTTGGGGTCCGAGAGTGACTACCACGATTAACAAACCCTGGGATGCGTTTACCTATCGGTCATCAACACTGGCAGTTATGGCCGATTTTGGCGCATTTCATGGACTATTACTCACTGGTTTGGGGTCATGGAGTGATTACCACGATTAACAAACCCTGGGATGCGTCTATGTGTCGGTCATCAACACTGGCAGCTTTGGCCGATCCTGGCCCGTTTCACGGACTATTACTCACTGTTTTGGGGTCCCAGAGTGATTTCCACGATTAACAAATCTTGGGATGCGTTTACTTGTCGATCATCAACACTGGTAGTTTTGGCCGATTCTGGCCCGTTTCATGGACTATTACTCACTGTTTTGGGGTCCAGGAATGATTACCACGATTAACAAACCCTGGGATGCGTCTACGTGTCGGTCACCAACACTGGCAGTTTTGGCCGATTCTGGCCCGTTTCATGGACTATTACGCACTGTTTTGGGGTTGGAGAGTGATTTCCACTATCAACAAACCCTGGGATGCGTTTACGTCTCGGTCATCAACAGTGGCAGTTTTGGCCTATTCTGGCCCGTTTCATGGACTATTACTCATTGTTTTTGGGTCGCGAAGTAATTTCCACGATTAACAAACCCTGGGATGTGTTTACGTGTCGGTCATCAATACTGCTAGTTTTGGCCGATTCTGGCCTGTTTCATCGATATTACTCACTGTTTTGGGGTCCCAGAGTGATTTCCACGATTAACAAACCCTGTGATGCGTTTACGTGTTGGTCATCAACACTCGCAGTTTTGGCCGATTCTGGCCCATCTCTTGGATTATTACTCACCGATTTGGGGTCCCGAAGCGATTTCCATAGTTAGTCAACCCAAGGGTGCGCTTACATGTCGGTCATCAATACTGGCAGTTTTGGCCGATTCTGGCCGGTTTCATGGACTATTACTCACTGTTTTGGGGTCCCGGAGTGATTACCACCATTAACAAACCCTAGGATGCGTCTACGTGTCGGTCATCAACGCTGGCAGTTTTGGCCGATTCTGGCCCGTTTCATGGACTATTACTCACTGTTTTGTGGTCCCAGAGTGATTACCACGATTAACGAACCCTGGGACGCGTCTATGTGCCGGTCATCAACACTCGCAGTTTTGGCCGATTCTGGCCCGTTTCATGAACTATTACTCACTGTTTTGGGGTCCCAGAGTGATTTCCACGATTAACAAATCCTGGGATGCGTTTACGTGTCGGTCATCAACACTCACAGTTTTGGCCGATTCTAGCCCGTTTCATGGACTATTACTCACTGTTTTGGGGTCCGAGAGTGACTACCACGATTAACAAACCCTGGGATGCGTTTACGTATCGGTCATCAACACTGGCAGTTATGGCCGATTCTGGCGCATTTCATGGACTATTACTCACTGGTTTGGGGTCATGGAGTGATTACCACGATTAACAAACCCTGTGATGCGTCTATGTGTCGGTCCTCAACACTGGCAGCTTTGGCCGATCCTGGCCCGTTTCACGGACTATTACTCACTGTTTTGGGGTCCCAGAGTGATTTCCACGATTAACAAACCCTGTGATGCGTTTACGTGTTGGTCATCAACACTCGCAGTTTTGGCCGATTCTGGCCCATCTCTTGGATTATTACTCACCGATTTGGGGTCCCGAAGCGATTTCCATAGTTAGTCAACCCAAGGGTGCGCTTACATGTCGGTCATCAATACTGGCAGTTTTGGCCGATTCTGGCCGGTTTCATGGACTATTACTCACTGTTTTGGGGTCCCGGAGTGATTACCACCATTAACAAACCCTAGGATGCGTCTACGTGTCGGTCATCAACGCTGGCAGTTTTGGCCGATTCTGGCCCGTTTCATGGACTATTACTCACTGTTTTGTGGTCCCAGAGTGATTACCACGATTAACGAACCCTGGGACGCGTCTATGTGTCGGTCATCAACACTCGCAGTTTTGGCCGATTCTGGCCCGTTTCATGAACTATTACTCACTGTTTTGGGGTCCCAGAGTGATTTCCACGATTAACAAATCCTGGGATGCGTTTACGTGTCAGTCATCAACACTCACAGTTTTGGCCGATTCTAGCCCGTTTCATGGACTATTACTCACTGTTTTGGGGTCCGAGAGTGACTACCACGATTAACAAACCCTGGGATGCGTTTACGTATCGGTCATCAACACTGGCAGTTTTGGCCGATTCTGGCGCATTTCATGGACTATTACTCACTGTTTTGGGGTCATGGAGTGATTACCACGATTAACAAACCCTGCGATGCGTCTATGTGTAGGTCATCAACACTGGCAGTTTTGGCCGATCCTGGCCCGTTTCACGGACTATTACTCACTGTTTTGTGGTCCCAGAGTGATTACCACGATTAACGAACCCTGGGACGCGTCTATGTGTCGGTCATCAACACTCGCAGTTTTGGCCGATTCTGGCCCGTTTCATGAACTATTACTCACTGTTTTGGGGTCCCAGAGTGATTTCCACGATTAACAAATCTTGGGATGCGTTTACGTTTCTGTCATCAACACTGCCAGTTTTGGCCGATTCTGGCCTGTTTCATGGAGTATTACTCACTGTTTTGGGGTCCCAGAGTGATTACCACAATTATAAAACCCTGGGATGCGTTTACATGTCGGTCATC
>NW_021259095.1:0-1005 GCF_002162155.2 Triticum dicoccoides | reverse complement strand
GGCAGGCCCTCCCCCCTACCTCGCCGGCTCTAGCAAGCCGCGTCAGCACCGCGTTCGCCGCGGCATGCTGGTCCGGCCGCTTGGCCTCGCCCACTCCTTCCCCCCCAGCCGCCGGGTACTGGTCGCTGGGTACGCACGCCCCAGCACCCGTTAACGCGTGCCCGTGCCCGCTTGTGCCCTGACCCAATGACACGGGGGCCCCACGGCCCCCCAGAACGTTTCTGTTAAGTAAAAAAAAAGAAAGAAAGAAGAAGAAACAAAAATTATTAATAATTAATTAATTAATTAATTAATTTAATTAATTTTGATTAGTTAAATTAAACAACTAATTAATCTAATTACACATTAGTTACGTAATTAACCTGATATGTTAATTAGTTAGTTAGTTAGTCAATGACAGTGGGGCCCACCCCTAATTAATACTAATTAGGTTAACTAATACGCCTAATTAAAAATGTGTCACTGACCAGTGGGACCCACTGGTCAGGTTAACCAGTCAACCCTGTTGACTGCTGACGGCAGCATGACATCATGCTGATGTCATAACGCTAATTTCGAATTTATTTAATTAATTAATTAAATTACAGAAATTAATAAAATCTTTAGAAAATCATAACTTTTAATCCGTAACTCGGATTAAATTATTTTCAACATGAAAGTTGCTCAGAACGACGAGATGATTCTGGATACGCAACCCATTCGTCCGCCACACCCCCCTAACCTATCGAACTCGCAACTTTCCCCCTCCGGCTCCTCTGCCCGAAAGCACGGAACGCCGGGGATACTTTCCCGGACGTTTCCCCTCTTCACCGGTATCACCTCATACCGCGTTAGAACACGTCTAGCTCTGCTTGTTGTCCTGTTATGCACTTGCTTGCTATGTATTTACTGTTTCTCCCCCCTCTTCTCTTCGGTAGACCCCGTGACGATGCTGATGCCCCTGTGGTCGACTACGTCACCGACGACCCCTCCTTCTTGTCTGAGCAACCAGGCAAGCCCCCCCCC
>NW_021259094.1:0-1624 GCF_002162155.2 Triticum dicoccoides | reverse complement strand
AAAAATGGCTAATGTGAAAGAGTTGATCGTTTTATGCATAATGGGGGGGGGGGAGGGAGAGTTCATTGAGAGAACAACACTCCCCCTATGTCCATGCCTACATCTAAACTAGACAACAAGTTGAGTGAGGTGGGGTGTGCAAGGGTTCAAGTCACATTGCTCGAATCAATGATATTTAGCTCATGCCTTAACTCGTGAAATCTTGCTTCATCCAAGGGCTTCGTGAAAATATCTGCAAGGTTATCATGAGTGTTGACATACTTGAGCTCGATCTCCCCTCGCCTAATGTGATCCCGGATGAAATGATACCGAATCTCAATATGCTTCGTCTTGAAGTGTTGCACCAAGTTAAGAGAAATCTTGATGGCACTTTCGTTATCACACCAAAGAGGCACTTTGTCACAAATGACACCGTATTCCTTTAAAGTTTGCCTCATCTATAAGAGTTGTGCACAACAACTACCGGCCGCCACATATTCCGCTTCGGTGGACGAGAGAGACACACAACTTTGCTTCTTGGAAGACCAACTCACCAAAGAGCACCCAAGAAACTGGCACCCTCCGGAAGTGGACTTCCTATCCACTTTGTCTCCCGCCCAATCAATCCGTAAATCCTTCAAGCTTGAAGTTTGCCCCTCTTGGGTACCATAAGCCAAAGTTTGGGGTATGAGCCAAATATTGAAAGATTCGCTTGACTGCCACATAGTGACTTTCCTTCGGTGCGGCTTGAAACCGTGCACACATCCCCACACTCAACATGATATCCGGTCTAGATGCACAAAGGTAAAGCAAGGAGCCAATCATGGAGCGATATACCTTTTGATCCACCGCTTTACCATTGGGATCAATGTCAAGTTGGCACTTGGTGGGCATTGGTGTAGTAGCCGGCTTGACATCACTTAGCTTGAATCTTTTTAGCATGTCTTGAGTGTATTTGGCTTGGTTGATGAAGGTTCCTTCTCTTCTTTGTTTGATATCAAAACCAAGGAAGAACTTCAACTCTCCCATCGAAGACATCTTGAACTTGGAGGTCATGAGAGCGGAAAATTCCTCATTGAAAGCTTTGTTAGGGGAACCAAAGATAATATCATCAACATATAGTTGGCATACAAACAACTCCCCTTTGACCTTCTTAGTAAAAAGAGTGGGATCGATTAGTCCCACTTCAAATCCACGATCTTGTAACAACTCGGTAAGGTGGTCATACCCCGCACGTGGGGCTTGTTTAAGGCCATAGAGTGCCTTATCAAGTTGATACACATGATCCGGGAAGTAGGGATCCTCGAACCCGGGGGGTTGCTTGACATAGACCAACTCATTAATGGGACCATTAAGAAAAGCACTTTCCACATCCATTTGTTGCAACTTAAAGTTGTGATGGGAAGCATAAGCAATCAACAAATGAATGGATTCAAGACGAGCAACGGGAGCAAAGGTTTCACCGTAGTCGATACCCTCGACTTGGGAGTAGCCTTGTGCTACCAATCTTGCCTTGTTGCGAACGATGTTCCCATGAGCATCTTGCTTGTTCTTGAAAATCCACTTGGTTCCAATGACGTTGTGGTTCCCCGAAGGCCTTGGCACCAATCTCCACACCTTGTTGTACTCGAATTTGTTGAGTTCT
>NW_021259093.1:0-1624 GCF_002162155.2 Triticum dicoccoides | reverse complement strand
AAAAATGGCTAATGTGAAAGAGTTGATCGTTTTATGCATAATGGGGGGGGGGGAGGGAGAGTTCATTGAGAGAACAACACTCCCCCTATGTCCATGCCTACATCTAAACTAGACAACAAGTTGAGTGAGGTGGGGTGTGCAAGGGTTCAAGTCACATTGCTCGAATCAATGATATTTAGCTCATGCCTTAACTCGTGAAATCTTGCTTCATCCAAGGGCTTCGTGAAAATATCTGCAAGGTTATCATGAGTGTTGACATACTTGAGCTCGATCTCCCCTCGCCTAATGTGATCCCGGATGAAATGATACCGAATCTCAATATGCTTCGTCTTGAAGTGTTGCACCAAGTTAAGAGAAATCTTGATGGCACTTTCGTTATCACACCAAAGAGGCACTTTGTCACAAATGACACCGTATTCCTTTAAAGTTTGCCTCATCTATAAGAGTTGTGCACAACAGCTACCGGCCGCCACATATTCCGCTTCGGTGGACGAGAGAGACACACAACTTTGCTTCTTGGAAGACCAACTCACCAAAGAGCACCCAAGAAACTGGCACCCTCCGGAAGTGGACTTCCTATCCACTTTGTCTCCCGCCCAATCAATCCGTAAATCCTTCAAGCTTGAAGTTTGCCCCTCTTGGGTACCATAAGCCAAAGTTTGGGGTATGAGCCAAATATCGAAAGATTCGCTTGACTGCCACATAGTGACTTTCCTTCGGTGCGGCTTGAAACCGTGCACACATCCCCACACTCAACATGATATCCGGTCTAGATGCACAAAGGTAAAGCAAGGAGCCAATCATGGAGCGATATACCTTTTGATCCACCGCTTTACCATTGGGATCAATGTCAAGTTGGCACTTGGTGGGCATTGGTGTAGTAGCCGGCTTGACATCACTTAGCTTGAATCTTTTTAGCATGTCTTGAGTGTATTTGGCTTGGTTGATGAAGGTTCCTTCTCTTCTTTGTTTGATATCAAAACCAAGGAAGAACTTCAACTCTCCCATCGAAGACATCTTGAACTTGGAGGTCATGAGAGCGGAAAATTCCTCATTGAAAGCTTTGTTAGGGGAACCAAAGATAATATCATCAACATATAGTTGGCATACAAACAACTCCCCTTTGACCTTCTTAGTAAAAAGAGTGGGATCGATTAGTCCCACTTCAAATCCACGATCTTGTAACAACTCGGTAAGGTGGTCATACCCCGCACGTGGGGCTTGTTTAAGGCCATAGAGTGCCTTATCAAGTTGATACACATGATCCGGGAAGTAGGGATCCTCGAACCCGGGGGGTTGCTTGACATAGACCAACTCATTAATGGGACCATTAAGAAAAGCACTTTCCACATCCATTTGTTGCAACTTAAAGTTGTGATGGGAAGCATAAGCAATCAACAAATGAATGGATTCAAGACGAGCAACGGGAGCAAAGGTTTCACCGTAGTCGATACCCTCGACTTGGGAGTAGCCTTGTGCTACCAATCTTGCCTTGTTGCGAACGATGTTCCCATGAGCATCTTGCTTGTTCTTGAAAATCCACTTGGTTCCAATGACGTTGTGGTTCCCCGAAGGCCTTGGCACCAATCTCCACACCTTGTTGTACTCGAATTTGTTGAGTTCT
>NW_021259092.1:0-1121 GCF_002162155.2 Triticum dicoccoides | reverse complement strand
TTGCTCTTCTCCGAAAGGGTGCTGATGGAAGGAAAAATTTCGTTGCGTGGTTCATGGAGAAAGTAATTCACTTCCCTATTACCTATTTCAATTAAACTCATGCACCCTATAATTTCAATTAAACTCATGCACCCTATAATTTCAATTAAACTTGTAGGGAAATGATCCGACCAAATCAATGGATGAAAAATTGAGATGGGTTTCCATGGGTTTTGACCCTGTCGTCATGACATGCCAAAAGTATGATGTGAATGGGTATCGCTTCCATACAGAGGAGCACCAGAACAGTCGGCCTGATCCCAAAACCATAAATACTGGAGTCTTCACTGAAGGAGATAATAAAGTAGATTACTATGGAAGGGTAGGAAAAATATACGAGCTTACATTCAAACGTGGCCGCGAACACCTAAGTCTCACTGTGTTCAAATGCCGATGGTTTGACCCCAAAAAGGGTCTGAGACATGCGCCTTCTGTTGGTTTAGTTGAAGTTAAACCATCAACCGTCTATGCCGGAGCTGATCTCTTTATCGCCGCTACCCAGGCCACACAAGTATATTATCTGCCTTACCCATGCCAGAAAGAGTACCTAAAGGGTTGGGAAGTTGTGTTCAAGGTGTCGCCGCATGGTAAGCTACCGGACCCGAACGATGATGATTACTACAACATAAACCCCATGACATACGAGGGAGTGTTCTATCAAGAGGAACATGATGACGTGGTCCAAAACAACGAGGATGATAACTTGGGTTATGTTGACCTGGACCCAAACGACGACGACGCACAGATTGATGGTGAGGCAGTTGTGAATCAAAGAGACATAATTATGCTTGAAAAGTTAAATGAAGGCGCTGACGATGAGGAAGAGCCTCCACCTCCATCAGACAACGAAGATGATATGTGTGATAGTGATGATGATACCGGTCCACAAATAGATTACAACAGTGATGATTCATATGGGTTCTAGAAAATGTAAGTTCTTTTAATGATCATTACAATAGTATGCTTAATGTGCTCTTCTGGTATTAATGTTTTTCCTGTATGCTTGTTTAATTGATATCCTTACTAATTGTTTATTCTCTTCTCAATGCAGGTTTGCTAATCATGGGCAAGTCCAGCGGCGC
>NW_021259091.1:0-1116 GCF_002162155.2 Triticum dicoccoides | reverse complement strand
TACACCATCCTATGAACTCTTGGTACAGTGATACTTCTTGCCATCACTGTTCATCCCTCGGTTCCTGTGTTATTGTAACTGCAATGCCGACAAGTGAATCGTGGTGTGTGAAATCAATACTCCTAGCAACCTCGTTGCTTGGTAGTTAAAGGACAATAATTTCATTCTAGCGTGTTGGGTTTTGAATCATCCTTCTAGGACTGATCGTGCTACCTAGTCCTTATTTCGGTGCACCCTTCGATTGATGAGTTAGGATCTTGTCAAGTCCTCACTCATTTGATCATATCGTCTTGCCCTCAAAAGCGAGATTGTTCTCGAGCTTAGTAACATACCGGTGGTTCGTGATTTTCCGAATATCTTCTCGGAAGTATTACCAGGTTGTCACCTGACTGCTATGTTGAGCTCGTGATCAAGTCGGGTTCTTGTGAACCACCCTTTCTCCAAGAATCTATGATGGATATCCCGGAGCTAGTTGGTTAAGCTAGACAACAACTTGGAGAGTTGGAAGATAAAAGCTTGTCTGACTTAGTTCATGTTAAGGGATATCTTTCTGTGTATGTGTGTGTGTTGAAGAAAGATGATATCTTCATTAATTGGTCCTTGTGATCAGTTGTTGGACCTATTGTCTTACCCCATCTATAATTTGACTATGGGCTATCATCCAATCAGACCAAAACCAACGATATTCGTAATGTTGTCTTACTCGTGGTTGATCCCTCGAGCATACACCATTATATCTTTTGGGTCTGACCAATGCTAACACTTGTTCTCTTAACTATGGAATTCCTTTTAAAGGGAAACCCGGAAGAATTGTTGTTGAGCCCATTGACAACATCCTTATCTCCTCCATGATTTTGTTGAACATTAAGCTAGTGTTGGAAACTTTTGAAAGCATTTCTTCATGCTAACTCATGAAGTATTTGTTCGATGAAAGGAGTGACTTCCTCTTATACACGTGCATTTGGTGAAAGTTGCCGCCGTGGATTTGAGAAAGTTAGTTTTGCTTCCTCTGGAATCATCCCAAGTCAGTCATGCATACGTGCGAAGTATTCTGTGGTCTGGAGACTTGCAACCTTCATTCCATATGTGTTCCGAGCACACCAAGCCACTGATTGA
>NW_021259090.1:0-1207 GCF_002162155.2 Triticum dicoccoides | reverse complement strand
AAGCTCTAGCAGCTTGGTGGCAATGACTTTGGGGAAACATCACTATCTCATCTGGAGGATCAACTCCCACTCGATTCAAGTGATTGTTGTGCTCAGACAATCTGAGCACAAGCTCAATGATTGAGCTTTTCTCCCTTAGTTTGCAGGCTAAGAAAATCGTCGGAGGTCTTATACCTCTTGACGTGGGCACGAGCCTGAAATCCCAATTTCAGCCCTCGAAACATCTCATATGTTCCGCGACGTTTCGAAAACGTCTTTGGTGCCTCTACTTAAACCATTTAATTGAACTATCACGTAGTTATCAAAACGTGTATGTCCGATGTTCGCAACATCGACAAACGACGTTGGGGTTCAGCACACTGAGCGGTGCATTAAGGACATAAGCTTTCTACTGATCGCATAATCTCTACTATCAACTTTCAACTATATTTTCTCTAGGAACATATCTAAACAGTGGAACTAAAGCGCGAGCTTACGACATAATTTGCAAAAGGTCTTTTGACTATGCTCAGGATAATTAAGTTCATCTTATGAACTCCCACTTAGATAGACATCCCTCTGGTCATCTAAGTGATCACATGATCCGAGTCAACTAGGCCGTGTCCGATCATCACGTGAGACGGACTAGTCATCATCGGTGAACATCTTCATGTTGATCGTATCTACCATACGACTCATGCTCGACCTTTCGGTCTCCGTGTTCCGAGGCCATGTCTGCACATGCTAGGCTCGTCAAGTTAACCCTAAGTGTTTTCGCTGTGTAAAACTGTCTTACACCCGTTGTATGTGAACGTAAGAATCCATCACACCCGATCATCACGTGATGCTTAGAAGCGACGAACTGTAGCAACGGTGCACAGTTAGGGGAGAACACTTCTTGAAATTTTGTAAGGGATCATCTTATTTACTACCGTCGTCCTAAGCAAACAAGATGCATAAACATGATAAACATCACATGCAATCAAATAGTGACATGATATGGCCAATATCATTTTGCTCCTTTTGATCTTCATCTTCGGGGCTCCATGATCATCATCGTCACCGGCACGACACCATGATCTCCATCATCATGATCTCCATCATCGTGTCTTCATGAAGTTGTCACGCCAACGACTACTTCTACTTCTATGACTAACGCGTTTAGCAATAAAGTAAAGTAGTTTACATGGCGTTCTTCAATGACACGCAGGTCATACAATAAATAAAG
>NW_021259089.1:0-1342 GCF_002162155.2 Triticum dicoccoides | reverse complement strand
TTACCTTCCTATGCTAGTTGATTATTGTTCCCATAAGTTGTTTGCTCACAAAATCCCTATGCATAGGAAGTGGGTTAGGCTTAAATGTGCTAGTCATATGCTTCATGATGCTCCCATTATGTTTCAATTCTTATCTTTTATGTGAGCATCATTGTCATCATCATGCCTAGCTAGAAAGGCATTAAAGAAAAGCGCTTGTTGGGAGACAACCCAATATTTACCCCTACTGTTTTTGTGTGTTCACATGATTATGCTACTATAGTAATCATGTTTTGTAGCTTTTGTTTCAATAAAGTGCCAAGTAAGACCTTTAGGATAGCTTACGGTGATAGTTGTGTTGATCCTGCTGGAAATCAGAAACTTTTGCACCCAGTAAATTAGTTTTGCTAATTCACAGAAACGTGCTTATGATCTGATTTGTTTTGATATGGATTGGTACACAAATGTCTTAGGACTTCGTAATTTGTTAGGATTTTTGGAGTTCGGAAGTATAAGTTTGATACAGATTACTACAGACTGTTCTGTTTTTGACAGATTCTGTTTTCTATGTGTTGTTTGCTTATTTTGATGAATCTATGAGTAGTATCGGAGGGTATGGACCATAGAGAAGTTGGAATACAGTATATATCACACAAATATGAATTTATAATGAGTTCATTACAGTACCTAAGTGGTGGTTTTATTTTCTTATACTAACGGAGCTTACGATTTTTCTGTTGAGTTTTGTGTTGTGAAGTTTTCAAGTTTTGGGTAAAGATTCGATGCACTATGGAATAAGGAGTGACAAGAGCCTAAGATTGGGGATGCCCAAGGCACCCCAAGGTAATATTCAAGGACAACCAAGAGCCAAAGCTTGGGGATGCCCCGGAAGGCATCCCCTCTTTCGTCTTCGTCTATCGGTAACTTTACTTGGAGCTATATTTTTATTCACCAAATGATATGTGTTTTGCTTGGTGCGTCATTTTATTTTGTTAGTATTTGCTTGCTGTTATCTAGAATAGTGTTTTGCATCTTTATTTTCAATAAAAATGGCAAGGATAGCCTTTACCATGCTTATTTTCCTTGTATACATGTTGCTGTTTGAAAACAGAAAGTTTACCGCTGTTGCAAAAATTCCCTAGAAAAGTCAGAGAATGGTATAATAGTGAAACTTTTTGCATATCGAGCTCGGATAAATCTTGTACAGTAAGGTATTTTTCTCATAATTTTTGGAGTTAGGGAAGTATGATGAATCTTGCATTCTTTACAGACTATACTGTTTTGACAGATTGGTTATGGTTGCATTGTTTGCATATGTTTGCTTGTTTAAGGATTCTATTTGAGGATAGGAGTGTTAAATATG
>NW_021259088.1:0-1828 GCF_002162155.2 Triticum dicoccoides | reverse complement strand
ATGTTGAATCTTATTGTGATGAATATGAAAGTGGATTTGGAAGAGTGTCAACTTTATTTAGTGATGATTCCACTATCTTGGAAGAGGTTTCAATCGATTATGATGAGAACGAAGTTGCTACTTATGATGATTATTGTGATGAAACTTATGCTATAAAAGTAGTGATGATTATATTTATAAAACTTGTCATGATTATGATTACCCTTTCTTTGAACATTACTCTTTTAATGTGGAAACAATTTTTATTATTCGAGTCTCTTATGATACTCCCACTATTCCGAATAAGAAGAATTTTGCTTATGTGGAGAGTAGTAAATTTCCTATGCTTGTAGATCACGAAAAGAATGCTCTAGGTGCTGGTTATATTGTTGAATTCATTCATGATGCTACTGAAAATTATTATGAGGGAAGAACATATGCTTGTAAGAATTGCAATAATATCAAGTTTCCTCTCTATGTGCTTAAAATCTTGAAGCTATGCTTGTGTTACCTTCCTATGCTAGTTGATTATTGTTCCCATAAGTTGTTTGCTCACAAAATCCCTATGCATAGGAAGTGGGTTAGGCTTAAATGTGCTAGTCATATGCTTCATGATGCTCCCATTATGTTTCAATTCTTATCTTTTATGTGAGCATCATTGTCATCATCATGCCTAGCTAGAAAGGCATTAAAGAAAAGCGCTTGTTGGGAGACAACCCAATATTTACCCCTACTGTTTTTGTGTGTTCACATGATTATGCTACTATAGTAATCATGTTTTGTAGCTTTTGTTTCAATAAAGTGCCAAGTAAGACCTTTAGGATAGCTTACGGTGATAGTTGTGTTGATCCTGCTGGAAATCAGAAACTTTTGCACCCAGTAAATTAGTTTTGCTAATTCACAGAAACGTGCTTATGATCTAATTTGTTTTGATATGGATTGGTACACAAATGTCTTAGGACTTCGTAATTTGGTAGGATTTTTGGAGTTCGGAAGTATAAGTTTGATACAGATTACTACAGACTGTTCTGTTTTTGACAGATTCTGTTTTCTATGTGTTGTTTGCTTATTTTGATGAATCTATGAGTAGTATCGGAGGGTATGGACCATAGAGAAGTTGGAATACAGTACATATCACACAAATATGAATTTATAATGAGTTCATTACAGTACCTAAGTGGTGGTTTTATTTTCTTATACTAACGGAGCTTACGATTTTTCTGTTGAGTTTTGTGTTGTGAAGTTTTCAAGTTTTGGGTAAAGATTCGATGCACTATGGAATAAGGAGTGACAAGAGCCTAAGATTGGGGATGCCCAAGGCACCCCAAGGTAATATTCAAGGACAACCAAGAGCCAAAGCTTGGGGATGCCCCGGAAGGCATCCCCTCTTTCGTCTTCGTCTATCGGTAACTTTACTTGGAGCTATATTTTTATTCACCAAATGATATGTGTTTTGCTTGGTGCGTCATTTTATTTTGTTAGTATTTGCTTGCTGTTATCTAGAATAGTGTTTTGCATCTTTATTTTCAATAAAAATGGCAAGGATAGCCTTTACCATGCTTATTTTCCTTGTATACATGTTGCTGTTTGAAAACAGAAAGTTTACCGCTGTTGCAAAAATTCCCTAGAAAAGTCAGAGAATGGTATAATAGTGAAACTTTTTGCATATCGAGCTCGGATAAATCTTGTACAGTAAGGTATTTTTCTCATAATTTTTGGAGTTAGGGAAGTATGATGAATCTTGCATTCTTTACAGACTATACTGTTTTGACAGATTGGTTATGGTTGCATTGTTTGCATATGTTTGCTTGTTTAAGGATTCTATTTGAGGATAGGAGTGTTAAATATG
>NW_021259087.1:0-1140 GCF_002162155.2 Triticum dicoccoides | reverse complement strand
AAAAAGTTGCATAGGCCAAATAGTGTTTCACGGACGTGCGCGTCCATGATCCCACGGATTGCAACTGGAAGTATCTGCGTCATCAGCACGTGACAGTTGTGAGACTTCATCCCGCTGAACTTCTGCTTCGCTGGGTCTAGGTATCTGCTTATCTTCCCCGCGTAACCATAAGGAAGTTTTACTCCTACGAGGCAGGTGAAAAACTGATCGATCTCCTCCTGACTTAGAGTGAAGCACGCGGGAGGGTAGTCATTTCCGGTCTTCTTGGCCTTTTTGCCTTTGCGACGACTTTCAGTGTCCTGCTTCGCCTCATCATCATCATGATCATTAGCGTGAAGCTCCTCCCTGATGCCCATTGATTTCAAGTCTGCCCTTGCTTTAGGCCCATCTTTGGTCCTCCCTGGCATGTTGAGCAGGGTACCAAGCAGACTCTCGCACACATTCTTTGTGATATGCATGACATCAAGGTTGTGAGGCATACAGTGGATCTTCCAGTACGGCAAGTCCCAGAAAACAGACCTCGTTTTCCACACCTTCAGCAGTGGCTCTGGCGCATTTCGCTTCTTTCCCGGATCTGGCGCCTTTTGCTTCTTTCCCGGCAGTGGGCAATCTTTCCAATTTTTCAACAGCTGGTCTATTTTCTCGCCGCTCCTCATACGCGGGCGTCTTCGGGGTTTGGTTTCACCATCGAACAGATCCTCGCGTTTCCTCCACGGGTCATCGTCGCGAAGCCACCTTCGATGTCCCATGAACACGGTTTTCGAAGACCCGGGATCTCTATCTAGCTGGCGATACGTTGTGTCATCCATGCACCTGACGCATCCAGAAAATCCGTGGACCACCTGCCCCGCGAGATATCCGTAACCGAGATAGTCGTGCACCGTCGTGAGCAGTGTGGCTCTCATAGGGAAATATTCTTTCTGTGCGGCGTCCAAAGTCTTCACCATGCTTCCCCCCTCACGCAACAGGCTCATCCGCGACATATTGTGGGCTGGACACTGCTATGGCCCCATGGACCCCATCTCCAACATCATCCTCAGCTCCATTTGGCACAGTATAGTGTGCCTGCTCCCATCGGCAGACTTTGATATCCAGGTGTACGACATCCTCGACACCCTCTCTATGCTTCGCGTGGAGGTC
>NW_021259086.1:0-1156 GCF_002162155.2 Triticum dicoccoides | reverse complement strand
TGCGAGCAAACGAAGAACAAGCAAGAAACTAAGATTGCAATCTGGATATTGCGAATATAAGATGAAAGCTTTATTGATCAAGGTGGGGTTCTGTGACGCCTTTGTCTGGTCGTTGAACACAAACGAAGTACGCGAAGTTGCAGCTATGGCGAACTTTTAATCTAAACAAAACCCAAAGTCTAAACGATGCCCTAAGGGCTGTATATATGGAGGAAGAGGGGGAATTTCGTGGCCCTTGGTGGAGGGGTCCGAAATCAACCCTATCTCTTATTTCCCCACACATACGGACTCTAAAAATAGCCTATACTTATGTATTTCGAAATTACATGGGCCTGGCCCAATAATAAGGTGACGCAGCACCTAAAATAGCCTCGGGACGAAATTTATGAAGTGGCATCTTGTATATTTCGTCCAAGGCTTCATGCACCCATTATGGTGGCTTCATAGTCCTGAAATCATCACTTGTCACTCCGTTCTTGTTTCCCTTGCGCATGCCATCATCTCCATGCTTGTTCTTGCTCCAATGTTCATCCTTCTCCAAGCTAGGCCCTTCATTTGTAAGCAAAACAAATGTATCCAATTTAGGCAGCATCATATTCTCATGAACATTAGAATCATTACCAAGAAACGAAAGTACCTGGTAATTTAATTGGCGTGCACGAGCTCTAGTAATTGGTCCAGTATGTATAGCAGCAGGGGCTGTGGGTGTAACAATTGTATTGATGTCCTCATCAACTTGTCACCCCCAAACTGATGGACAAACTGAAGTAGTCAATAGAACGTTGTCTACTATGCTTAGGGCTGTTTTGAAGAATAATAAGAAAATGTGGGAGGAATGCTTGCCTCATATTGAATTTGCTTATAATCGTTCATTGCATTCTACTACTAAGATGTGCCCTTTTAAAGTTGTGTATGGTTTCCTACCTCGTGCACCTATTGATTTGTTGCCTCTTCCATCTTCGGAGAAGGTTAATTTTGATGCTAAACAACGTGCTGAATTGATTTTAAAAATGCATGAGTTAACTAAGGAAAACATTGAGCGTATGAATGCTAAATATAAACTTGCTGGAGATAAGGGTAGAAAACATGTTGTGTTTGCACCTGGAGATCTTGTTTGGTTACATTTGCGTAAGGATAGATTTCCTGATTTGCGCAA
>NW_021259085.1:0-1318 GCF_002162155.2 Triticum dicoccoides | reverse complement strand
ATGCAAAACATGATAAACATCACATGCAATCAAATAATAAACGTGACATGATATGGCCAATATCACATAGCTCCTTTGATCTCCATCTTGGGGCTCCATGATCATCTTGTCACCGGCTTGACACCATGATCTCCATCATCATGATCTCCATCATCGTGTCTCCATGAAGTTGCTCGCCAACTATTACTTCTACTACTATGGCTAACGCGTTTAGCAATAAAGTAAAGTAATTTACATGGCGTTTCTCGATGACACGCAGGTCATTAAAAGAATAATGACAACTCCTATGGCTCCTGCCGGTTGTCATACTCATCGACATGCAAGTCGTGAATCCTATTACAATAGCATGAACATCTCATACATCACATATAGATCATTCATCATTCATCACAACTTTGGCCATATCATATCACAAACCACTTGCTGCAAAAACAAGTTAGACGTCCTCTAATTGTTGTTGCCTATTTACCCTTCATAAGGACCCTGTTCATCGATTCCCCTCCAACTAAAGTGGGAGAGACAGACACCCGCCAGCCACCTTATGCAACTAGTGCATGTTAGTCGGTGGAACCGGTCTCACGTAAGCGTACGTGTAAGGTTGGTCCGGGCCGCTTCATCCCACAATACCGCTGAAGCAAGAAAGGACTAGTAACGGCAAGAAAGTTGACAAATCTACGCCCACAACAAATTGTGTTCTACTCGCGCAAGAAGAACTACGCATAGACCTAGCTCATGATGCCACTGTTGGGGAACGTTGCAGAAAACAAAAAATTTCTACTCGTTTCACCAAGATCATCTAGGAGTTCATCTAGCAACGAGTGATTAGATGCATCTACATACCTTTGTAGATCGCGAGCGGAAGCGTTCAAAAGAACGGTGATGATGTAGTCGTACTCGACGTGATCCAAATCACCGATGACCAGCGCCGAACGGACGGCACCTCCGCGTTCAACACACGTACGGAACAGCCACGTCTCCTCCTTCTTGATCCAGCAAGGGAGGGAGGAGAGGTTGAGGGAGATGGCACCAGCAGCAGCACGACGGCGTGGTGTTGATGGAGCTGCAGTACTCCGGCAGAGCTTCGCTAAGCACTATGGAGGTGGAGGAGGTGTTGGGGAGGGAGAAGGAGGCAACCAAAGGCCAAGGCGTTCAGGTATGAAGTCCCTCCTCTCCCCCACTATATATAGGAGGGCCAAGGGGGGTGGCCGGCCCTAGGAGATCCAATCTCCTAGGGGTGCGGCGGCCAAGGGGGGTTTCCCTCCCCCCCAAGGCACCTAGGAGGTGCCTTCCCCTCCTAGGACTCTTCCCCCTTCAAACC
>NW_021259084.1:0-1128 GCF_002162155.2 Triticum dicoccoides | reverse complement strand
TAGGCTCCGACTACTCTGAACCAGGCAAGCATGTTTGAACTTTTGATATGATGAGTGTCTTGGCATGTTTTGCATTTAGTTAGTTTCATGGCATGTTGATAAGCATATCGATGAATGTCATTTTATGCGATAATGAGGTAAGTGAGTTCGATGATCCATAAGTGGATGGATGTGAGTATGAATGGCCATGTGTTGGCATGAGGATGGGTGAGATGGCAGTGTTGTAGCATGCCAGTCTCATGCCGGACTATGTGACTTCAGTGTCAAACCATATCAGTCCAGTTCCTTTCATTTCCTTTCCTGTACTACCACATGTTTTCCGCAAGGAATATGGTTTAGTAAGTTGCAAACCACTTTTCTGGTACACACCAAAAGGAGAGGCCGTGATGATGGTTCCATGGCCCTGGATTAAAGCCAGTCATCCGGTCAGGGGGCATGGGTGTTTCTGGTTGGGACCGAGAGGGGGGCACCCCTTAGAGCGCGCGTATATAAATTTGATCCCATGCTATTCGAGATTGTGATCTCCCCGTCTCAAAAGTTTTTCTTGGACGATGTCTAGGGTGATTCCTAGCATCGAGAGGTATGATGGGTGTGTACTGGTTAGCTGTGTTTTCTTCCGAAATACCGTAAACGGAACTAGTCCTTCGTGACTACAGAAATCCGTTGGCCGTGGGAATAATTTTGTACAAACTCTGCAGAGTCATATATCCCTCCAAATCATTTTTTCCATGTCCATTTTCGTATTATCTTGTCCTAACAATGACAGTGTTGATGACAGAGACTCCGGTGTTTCGCATGAGTGCTAATTCCGGTTAGATGATATTCCTGTGGATGGACTAACCCATTTATTCTTATGAATTAAAAGTTTATTATGATTATTATTTACCTGTCCATAAAAGCCCCTTCTGTGATGTCGCCCCGACGTCCGACTGTGGCATTTCTTTTCAAGCCCTTTCTGTGATGTCGCCCTGATGTCCGACTATGGCATTTCTTTTCAAGCCCTTTCTGTGATGTCGCCCCGATGTCCGACTGTGGCATTTCTTTTCAAGCCCTTTCTGTGATGTCGCCCCGACGTCCGACTGTGGCATTTCTTTTCAAGCCCTTTCTGTGATGTCGCCCCGACGTCCG
>NW_021259083.1:0-1135 GCF_002162155.2 Triticum dicoccoides | reverse complement strand
TTTCCACAAGACGTGCCACCGGGATTACCGCCTATTCGAGGGATTGAGCATCAGATTGACTTAATTCCCGGTGCTTCACTGCCAAACCGTGCACCATACCGTACCAATCCAGAGGAGACGAAGGAGATTATGCGTCAAGTACAAGAGCTTCTCGACAAAGGTTATATACGCAAATCCCTTAGTCCTTGTGCTGTTCCTATTATTCTAGTGCCGAAAAAGGATGGTACATCACGTATGTGTGTTGATTGTAGAGGCATTAATAATATTACTATTCGTTATCGTCATCCTATTCCTAGGCTAGATGATATGCTTGATGAATTGAGTGGCTCTACAATATTCTCCAAAGTTGATTTGCGTAGTGGCTACCATCAAATTCGTATGAAATTGGGAGACGAATGGAAAACAGCATTTAAAACTAAGTTTGGATTATATGAGTGGTTAGTCATGCCTTTTGGGTTAACTAATGTGCCTAGTACTTTCATGAGACTAATGAACGAAGTTTTACGTGCTTTCATTGGACGATTTGTGGTAGTCTATTTTGATGATATACTGATTTATAGCAGATCTTTGGAAGAACATTTGGAACATTTACGTGCTGTTTTTATTGCTCTACGTGATGCACGTTTGTTTGGTAACCTTGGGAAGTGATAGAGGCGAGGGTCCCGATCTTTCGATGAGATGATAACTATCGATTTGGTGGAGACGACTTTGACGATCTGACTACAAACGTGCACGACGTTGCGCCTTAGCAATCGCTAAACCAATCTCCTGAGGTTACTGACAATGCTGGAAGCACGGTCAGCCTGACCACGAAGGTCTATTCCTGCAAGCAATCGAAGAACGAGCAAGAATATGATAAAGCAATCTGAATATTGCAAATATATATGAAGTATTGATAATGGTGGGGATCCGGAAGCGGTCTTGGTCTGGTCGTTGGACACAAACAAAGTACACGAAGTTGCAATGGCTAACTTTTAACTAAACAAATCCCAAGGAAAAGCTACTAGATGGATCTACTTATATAGGAGCAAGGGGTGGCGGCCAAGGAGGTGGGAGGACGTCCCAAGGCAGCCTAAAACTAAATCTAGGTCGTACAAGGCCAATGGGCCCAAGTGGAGGTGATGTAACACCTTTG
>NW_021259082.1:0-1436 GCF_002162155.2 Triticum dicoccoides | reverse complement strand
GTTGATAATGATAGTCCCACATACTTGTGGCACTGCCGCCTTGGTCACATAGGTGTTAAACGCATGAAGAAGCTCCATGCTGATGGACTTTTAGAGTCTCTTGATTATGAATCATTTGACACGTGCGAACCATGCCTTATGGGTAAAATGACCAAGACTCCGTTCTCAGGAACAATGGAGCGAGCAACCGACTTATTGGAAATCATACATACTGATGTGTGCGGTCCGATGAGTGTTGAGGCTCGCGGTGGCTATCGTTATGTTCTCACCCTCACTGATGATTTAAGTAGGTATGGGTATATCTACTTAATGAAACACAAGTCTGAAACCTTTGAAAAGTTCAAGGAATTTCAGAGTGAGGTTGAAAATCAACGTGACAGGAAAATCAAGTTTCTACGATCAGATCGTGGAGGAGAATACTTGAGTCACGAGTTTGGGGCACACTTACGAAAATGTGGAATAGTTTCACAACTCACGCCGCCTGGAACACCTCAGCGTAATGGTGTGTCCGAACGTCGTAATCGCACTCTGTTAGATATGGTGCGATCTATGATGTCTCTTACCGATTTACCGCTTTCCTTCTGGGGCTATGCTTTAGAGACTGCCGCATTCACTTTAAATAGGGCTCCGTCGAAATCCGTTGAGACGACACCGTATGAATTATGGTTTGGGAAGAAACCTAAGCTGTCGTTTCTAAAAGTTTGGGGATGCGATGCTTATGTCAAGAAACTTCAACCTGAAAAGCTCGAACCCAAATCGGAAAAATGCGTCTTCATAGGATACCCAAAAGAAACTATTGGGTACACCTTCTACCTCAGATCCGAAGGCAAGATCTTTGTTGCCAAGAATGGGTCCTTTCTGGAGAAAGAGTTTCTCTTGAAAGAAGTAAGTGGGAGGAAAGTAGAGCTTGATGAAGTATTACCTCTTGAACCGGAAAATGGCGCAACTCAAGAAAATGTTCCTGAGGTGTCTGCACCGACTAGAGAGGAAGTTAATGATAATGATCAAGATACTTCTGATCAAGCTCCTACTGAAATTCGAAGGTCCACAAGGACACGTTCCGCACCAGAGTGGTACGGCAACCCTGTCTTGGAAATCATGTTGTTAGACAACGGTGAACCTTCGAACTATGAAGAAGCGATGGCGGGACCAGATTCCGACAAATGGCTAGAAGCCATGAAATCCGAGATAGGATCCATGTATGAAAACGAAGTATGGACTTTGACTGACTTGCCCGTTGAACGGCGAGCCATAGAAAATAAATGGATCTTTAAGAAGAAGACAGACGCGGATGGTAATGTGACCATCTATAAAGCTCGGCTTGTCGCTAAGGGTTATCGACAAGTTCAAGGGGTTGACTACGATGAGACTTTCTCACCGGTAGCGAAGCTGAAGTCCGTCCGAATCATGTTAGCAATTGCCGCATTCTATGATTA
>NW_021259081.1:0-2128 GCF_002162155.2 Triticum dicoccoides | reverse complement strand
AGGATGAACATTGGAGCAAGAACAAGCATGGAGATGATGGCATGCGCAAGGGGAACAAGAACAGAGTTACAAGTGATGATTTCAGGTCTTTGAAGCCTCCATAACGAGCGCATGAAGCCTTGGACGAAATATACAAGATGTCACTTCATAAATTTCGTCCAAAGGCTATTATAGGTGCTGCGTCACCTTTTATTGGGCCAGGCCCATGTAATTTCGAAATACATAAGTATAGGCTATTTTTAGAGTCCGTATGTGTGGGGAAACAAGAGATAGGGTTGATTTCGGACCCCAACACCAAGGGCCACGAAATTCCCCCTCTCTTCCTCCATATATACAGCCCTTAGGGCACCGTTTAGACTTTGGGTTTTGTTTAGATTAAAAGTTCGCTATAGCTGCAATTTCGCGTACTTCGTTTGTGTTTAACGACCAGACAAAGGCGTCACAGTACCCCACCTTGACCAATAAAGCTTTCATCTTATATTCGCAATATCCAGATTGTAATATTAGTTTCTTGCTTGTTCTTCGTTTGCTCGCAGGAAACAGACCCTCGTGGTCAGGTTGATTGTGCTCCGGCGTGGTCAATAACCTCTCAGAGTTGGTTTAGTGATTGCTAAGGCGCGACATCCTGGCACGTTCGTAGTCGGATCGTCAAAGTCGACTTCCACCAAAGCGATATCCATCATCTCATCGAAAGACGGGACACCTTTGCCTCTATCAAGTGGTATCAGATTTCTAGGTTGCTCGGTGAGATTTTACAGTTTTTCGTAGTTTAGATCGAGTCTGTTCTTCATACCTACAGTCCACGAAAAAGCCAAAAAAATTAGAGTTAGTTCATCATATCCGAACCTATCTGAGCCTTTGCATAATCTTTTTAGGGTCTTGCTTTGTTGAATTTGCGGTTGCATCGTCGTGTCTAGTTGCTGGTCTTAGAGTCTAGTCTTTTAGAGTTTCGAGATCTGGTCATAAGTTGTCACGCCGCCGCCGCACCATCATCATCGCCCCTGCCATCTACCACCACCGCTTATCCGCCACCGCTTCAAATCCGTATCCATATACCACCACCGCTGTCATATACTACCACCGCTGCCATCTACCACCATATATCCATCACCAATCCGAGTTCTTGTCATATTAGGTTTGTTTTTGAGATCCATCTAGATTCCGATTCGTGTTTCCTTGCCGAAGTAGGTTTCGGAAAAAAAAGAGTCCGAAAACCACCCTCCGTTTAGGCCCAAAATTTTTCGAAAACGCATTTTTCGAAAAAATTTCTGGCTATCCTATTTTTAGGTGTTTCTGAGTGTTTTGAGACAGGTGCCATTATAGGAAGGTTTTTTTGACCCGTTTCCAGTTTTTGGGTCCGGGCAGTCGAAAAAAAAAATTGGTCGAAAAAATTTCGTGCCCATCCTGTCAGTTTGACCTCGGAAGAGTTTTGAGACACTCGCCATTATAGTGATTTTTCGCAAAAAAAACAGCGCAAAAAAAACAGCGCAAAAAAAAAGAGCGAAAAAAAATCCAGAGTGTGCTTTTCCCTTGTTTACGTGCAGCGCCGTGATTTTGTTGGTGTCTAGGCTCGCGTCTCTAGCACAGTCTAGCCTAGAACCAGCACAGTACCGTCGTTGAGCGTTTATTCAACTTTGCATCTCTGAATTGATTATTGCTGACCCTTTTTGCTACCATATTATAAGCCTTCCCAGCTCCACATACATCTACGTCGTGCATTTGACTCTCCCTGGTAATCGCTCTATCCAAGCTTTGAGAGTTTTCGACTACAACGGTTGCCGATCACCGCCTGCTGCTGGGTAAGAACTGGTAAGAATTTGAGATTTGCTTGACGGATTTGTGACACCCACCACCACCTCTTGTTAGTAGTCTGTAGGATCATATTCTTGTGTGTTTCTATTGCTGCTAACCATGCCAGGATCACAAGCCGACGAGAATGACTGGGAGAACATGACGAATAAGGATTTGCATGATAAATTTCACCAAATGATGAGTGGACAGGTGGAAGATGTGCTAAACAGATTTGAAGAGGCCATGGAGAAGATAGATGGCATGGAGAAGATGTTCGAAACAAAGCTCGATAACAAGTTTAATGAATTGCTCGCGCGTCTTCCACCACCACCACCCG
>NW_021259080.1:0-2130 GCF_002162155.2 Triticum dicoccoides | reverse complement strand
AGGATGAACATTGGAGCAAGAACAAGCATGGAGATGATGGCATGCGCAAGGGGAACAAGAACAGAGTTACAAGTGATGATTTCAGGTCTTTGAAGCCTCCATAACGAGCGCATGAAGCCTTGGACGAAATATACAAGATGTCACTTCATAAATTTCGTCCAAAGGCTATTATAGGTGCTGCGTCACCTTTTATTGGGCCAGGCCCATGTAATTTCGAAATACATAAGTATAGGCTATTTTTAGAGTCCGTATGTGTGGGGAAACAAGAGATAGGGTTGATTTCGGACCCCAACACCAAGGGCCACGAAATTCCCCCTCTCTTCCTCCATATATACAGCCCTTAGGGCACCGTTTAGACTTTGGGTTTTGTTTAGATTAAAAGTTCGCTATAGCTGCAATTTCGCGTACTTCGTTTGTGTTTAACGACCAGACAAAGGCGTCACAGTACCCCACCTTGACCAATAAAGCTTTCATCTTATATTCGCAATATCCAGATTGTAATATTAGTTTCTTGCTTGTTCTTCGTTTGCTCGCAGGAAACAGACCCTCGTGGTCAGGTTGATTGTGCTCCGGCGTGGTCAATAACCTCTCAGAGTTGGTTTAGTGATTGCTAAGGCGCGACATCCTGGCACGTTCGTAGTCGGATCGTCAAAGTCGACTTCCACCAAAGCGATATCCATCATCTCATCGAAAGACGGGACACCTTTGCCTCTATCAAGTGGTATCAGATTTCTAGGTTGCTCGGTGAGATTTTACAGTTTTTCGTAGTTTAGATCGAGTCTGTTCTTCATACCTACAGTCCACGAAAAAGCCAAAAAAAATTAGGGTTAGTTCATCATATCCGAACCAATCTGAGCCTTTGCATAATCTTTTTAGGGTCTTGCTTTGTTGAATTTGCGGTTGCATCGTCGTGTCTAGTTGCTGGTCTTAGAGTCTAGTCTTTTAGAGTTTCGAGATCTGGTCATAAGTTGTCACGCCGCCGCCGCACCATCATCATCGCCCCTGCCATCTACCACCACCGCTTATCCGCCACCGCTTCAAATCCGTATCCATATACCACCACCGCTGTCATATACTACCACCGCTGCCATCTACCACCATATATCCACCACCAATCCGAGTTCTTGTCATATTAGGTTTGTTTTTGAGATCCATCTAGATTCCGATTCGTGTTTCCTTGCCGAAGTAGGTTTCGGAAAAAAAAGAGTCCGAAAACCACCCTCCGTTTAGGCCCAAAATTTTTCGAAAACGCATTTTTCGAAAAAAATTCTGGCTATCCTATTTTTAGGTGTTTCTGAGTGTTTTGAGACAGGTGCCATTATAGGAAGGTTTTTTTGACCCGTTTCCAGTTTTTGGGTCCGGGCAGTCGAAAAAAAAAATTGGTCGAAAAAATTTCGTGCCCATCCTGTCAGTTTGACCTCGGAAGAGTTTTGAGACACTCGCCATTATAGTGATTTTTCGCAAAAAAAACAGCGCAAAAAAAACAGCGCAAAAAAAAAAGAGCGAAAAAAAATCCAGAGTGTGCTTTTCCCTTGTTTACGTGCAGCGCCGTGATTTTGTTGGTGTCTAGGCTCGCGTCTCTAGCACAGTCTAGCCTAGAACCAGCACAGTACCGTCGTTGAGCGTTTATTCAACTTTGCATCTCTGAATTGATTATTGCTGACCCTTTTTGCTACCATATTATAAGCCTTCCCAGCTCCACATACATCTACGTCGTGCATTTGACTCTCCCTGGTAATCGCTCTATCCAAGCTTTGAGAGTTTTCGACTACAACGGTTGCCGATCACCGCCTGCTGCTGGGTAAGAACTGGTAAGAATTTGAGATTTGCTTGACGGATTTGTGACACCCACCACCACCTCTTGTTAGTAGTCTGTAGGATCATATTCTTGTGTGTTTCTATTGCTGCTAACCATGCCAGGATCACAAGCCGACGAGAATGACTGGGAGAACATGACGAATAAGGATTTGCATGATAAATTTCACCAAATGATGAGTGGACAGGTGGAAGATGTGCTAAACAGATTTGAAGAGGCCATGGAGAAGATAGATGGCATGGAGAAGATGTTCGAAACAAAGCTCGATAACAAGTTTAATGAATTGCTCGCGCGTCTTCCACCACCACCACCCG
>NW_021259079.1:0-3026 GCF_002162155.2 Triticum dicoccoides | reverse complement strand
GGAGAACAGGCGGCGCAATCGATCCCCTCGCTTGTTGTGCCAACAACAGGTGACAGTACGCGCGCCCAATATTATTGTGGGCAAATAGTGCACGTTCCCGAGGTGGGCAATGTGGTAATAACGGAGGAGCATATAATGCAGGCTGAAGTTCTCAACATCACTGTTGGAAAACTCCTCGAGATCGAGCCCATGCATTTGCTTAGAGAGGATGAAATAAAACGGAAATATGTCTGGGGCCAACCTTTGGTCGAGCCAGACAAGGTCAAGAACCTCCCAACGAGAATGTATGAATTGCATCAATGGTACATGGACATTACCAAGATTTCAGATCGATTGTCCCTCATGGTGAATGTCAAGGAGGAGCATTACTACCATGAGAAAGCTGTGTCCGTTGAGTATACTGAACTGTTTCAGTTATACAATCAAGACGCACTCGACAAATCTATCGTCAGTTGCTATTGTCTATAAGTGATTTCTTTCTATAATTTAAGTCTCAAGCTAGCTGTAGTGATCCTTTTGATCAATCATTACCTGTAATTATCCTCACTATATTCTTTTCTGTGGTATTATGCAGGATGAAGATGTATGAAATGAGAAAAGGTGGACGCCTTGGCATTGGGTTCATTGACCCAAACACCGTTAATGAATACATATGGAAGATAAATCAACGTCAGCAAAAGAACGTAGAGGACAACATGCTAGAGTTCTTGAAGCGCCTCAAATACAATGAAGATATACTACTTCCTTACAACTTCCAGTGAGTCACACTATCTTGTACTACAAATTCTCTGTTTTTGCCTACTAGCTAGCTACATGTTTTTGCTTCCATATGCCCGCTTAATTAAGACATGCAAACGTGTGTGCATGCAGATTTCACTGGGTCTTGTGTATCATTAAAGTTGACGCCGGAACAGTTGAAGTACTGGACTCACTAATCTCAGAAAAAACTGATTATAACATCTTGTTTGGGATAGTCAACAGGTAATTTCAATCATTATTAACTATATATCTTGGCCTATTTAGTTCGTCATTTCATGATATGAACTATTTAAAAACCCCTTTATTCATTTTCTTTGTCGGCGGGCAGGGCTTGGGCAAGGTTCATCACCATCACGCCCGGCGAATGGAAACAAAAGCTTAAATGGTTTCGACCCAAGGTAAGTAATTAAGTAGTACTAGCTAGCTAGCTAGCTGCCATCTCTTTAATTATCATGCTTGATTAATTATTATCTAATCAAATTCCATTCTTGTAAAGGCCCTGAAGCAGGCGCAGGGGACTGATCTGTGCGCATGATGACGTCCGAAAGGAGCAGATCTCAAAGACAGGAATGGGTATGCTTGTCACAACACTATTCACAATTTTTACACCATTATCGATATCTAGTCACACAACTAATACACATGCATATTGATCTCCTTCTTAACAATTCAAAGAGGTGCGAGAGAAGCTCCTAGAAACGAAGCGCGTAGAAGCACTTCAAGAGGAAATAACGGGATTTTTGCTCGACCAGGTCATAAATCCAAAGGGAGAATTCTATTACCTGCTACTGCCCCCATGAAAACCACTTCCAATTGTCATCATGCTTCGAAGGCACCAATGAGGCTAATGCCACTGGCTCCGAAGGCGACATGCATATGTAGGAGAAATTGTATATAGCTATACATGTGTGTATGTGTGAATTAATTAATATGGTGGTTTGTGAGACATTGATGATATATATATGCATGATTGGTTCTACTAGAAATTCTATATATATATATATATATAACGTGTACAATGTGTAGTATCGTAAAATACCAGCAAACGAAAAAGAATTAAAACGGAAACACAAAAGTAAATGAAAAAGAAATCATAAAACTAAAAACCCCCCAAACCTTATAGTACCGGTTGGTCTTACCAACCGGTACTAAAGGGCTCCAGGCCCCCGGAGCTGGCTCGTGCCACGTGGTTGCCCTTTAGCACCGGTTCGTGCTGAACCGGTACTAAAGGGGGGGGGGCCTTTAGTGACCACAATTTAGTGCCGGTTATGGAACCGGCACTACAGGGCCTTACGAACCGGTGCTATTGCCCGGTTCTGCACTAGTGCTTGGTGAAGCGTATTCTCCGTTACAGACGCGGCACCATGTCTTTGGGACTCACCCTGACAGCCTCCGCCTCCACCGACCTTGTTGCCTACTCGGATGCCGATTGTGCAGGCTGCCCCGACAGCTGGCACATCACGTCCGGCTATTGCGTCTACCTTCGGCCCTCATTGATCTCTTGGTCATCAAAGCGGCAGCCCACGGTCTCCCGCTCCAGCACCGAGGCAGAGTATCGGGACGTGGTTAACGCCGTGGTAGAGTGCTTTTGGATCCATCAGTTGCTCCAGGAGTTGCTTTGTGACGTTCACAAGGCAACTTTTGTCTACTACAATAACGTTAGCGCGGTCTACCTCTCTGCCAACCCGGTGCACCAGCGATGTACAAAGCATATTGAGCTTGATATTCACTTTGTGCGAGAATAGGTTGCCCTTGGCCGTGTTCGGGTTCTCCATGTTCCGACGTCGCAACAGTTTGCTGACGTGATGACTGCGGGGGGTGTTGAAGGGATTGCCTACTCCCGTCTTTGAGGAGTTTCGGTCCAGTCTCTGTGTCCCCGGTGACGCTTCGACTGCGGGGGGTGTTGAGTACATATTTGTGTTGCATGTATTTTGTATTGTGGCCCACCTCCTAGTTGTGGATAGTTGAGATTGAGGCCTACCTGTACTTATATATACGCGGCACCCCATCGATACAATAATTATTGTATTGGCAAAACATCTCTCTACAATGAATTTCATTCACAGATGCATGGACATACTAACAAAGGGCAAGATCCGACCAAAATAGGCATTGATATCAAAGAAATCAAGAGCCGCATCAAGGAGGTCAGTGAGAGGCGTGAAAGATACAAGGTTGACAGCATTGTGTCCAAGCACACACGCACAAGTACTGATACCCTTCGCCAACTAGCCTTGTTCAAAAAGGCGACAGAGCTTATTGGCACC
>NW_021259078.1:0-5916 GCF_002162155.2 Triticum dicoccoides | reverse complement strand
TACAGGGTTAGGCGGGACGGGGGCCCTAGGGGGTAGCAATGCCACCGGAGCGTCGCACCGGGACCTCATACAAGCCGCATGCCGGGTGCCTACGCCTGCCAGCATGCTTATATAACCGTAGGAGGGCCACCGCAACACCTGGCGGCATTGCTACCCCCCAGGTACGCCGTCCCGTCTAACCCTGACACAGACGACCGCCGGGTCTATCCCTTTGACTTCCGCCGGACGTAGTTTGACCGGTGGACCTTTTCACCTTGTTGTCATAGCCCAGCCATAGCTACACCCCCAACACAGTCCCGGCACAACCCACCCCAAGATTCCCTCTGCATCGGCCCGACGTGGCCGTTTCCCCCCTACGGGGCACGGCGGCATCGACGCCCGTGAGGGGGGAGGGGGCACACCCCGGAGCCGCGTGCCTGCGCCTGCCACCACGTTTCCACAACTATAGGAGGGCCCACCGCAACACCTGGCGGCATTGCTACCCCCCACAGGTACCCGGCCCGTCCCATCTAACCTCTCCGTGACACGACGGAAGAAGGCCCGTGTGGGGGGCAATCGATATATGTTTTCTGTACATTTAAGTTAATGAAATTAGTATTGGAAAAAAATAAAAAATAATAAGAGAAAATACAAAAAATATAAAAATATTATTAGAAATCTATGCCTACGGCAAAGCCGTCGGCATAGCTACGGCCACGGAACGGTAGAGCCCTGGATCGATGATGTGGCGTAGGGCGGGGATCAATGACGTGGCAAAAACCATGGGCCAGGCCTATGCCGACGGCCTAGCCGTCGGCATAGAAATGCCACCCCACGGGACCGGTGAATGACGCGGATCGTTGACGTGGCGGCGCGGCAAATCGATGACGTCGGCATAGCTATGCCGATGGCTGACCTTACACAACCGGGTGGATACATCTACTGTTCAAAGCCCGTCCGTGCAAAGTCAAAGGGGTAGATCCCGTGGTCAAACGCTACAGGGTTAGGCGGGACGGGGGCCCTAGGGGGGTAGCAATGCCACCGGAGCGTCGCACCGGGACCTCATACAAGCCGCGTGCCGGGTGCCTACGCCTGCCACCATGCTTATATAACCATAGGAGGGCCACCGCAACACCTGGCGGCATTGCTACCCCCAGGTACCCCGTCCCATCTAACCCTGACACAGACGACCGCCGGGTCTATCCCTTTGACTTTCGCTGGACGTAGTTTGACCGGTGGACCTTTTCACCTTGTTGTCATAGCCCAGCCATAGCTACACCCCCAACACAGTCCCGGCACAACCCACCCCAAGATTCCCTCTGCGTCGGCCCGACGTGGCCGTTTCCCCCCTCCGGGGCACGGCGGTATCGACGCCCGTGAGGGGGGAGGGGGCACACCCCGGAGTCGCGTGCCTGCGCCTGCCACCACGTTTCCACAACCGTAGGAGGGCCCACCGCAACACCTGGCGGCATTGCTACCCCCCACAGGTACCCGGCCCGTCCCGTCTAACCTCTCCGTGACACGACGGAAGAAGGCCCGTATGGGGGGCAATCGATATATGTTTTCTGTACATTTAAGTTAATGAAATTAGTATTGGAAAAAAATAAAAAATAATAAGAGAAAATACAAAAAATAAAAAAATATTATTAGAAATCTATGCCTACGGCAAAGCCGTCGGCATAGCTACGGCCACGGAACGGTAGAGCCCTGGATCGATGACGTGGCGTAGGGCGGGGATCAATGACGTGGTAAAAACCATGGGCCAGGCCTATGCCGACGGCCTAGCCGTCGGCATAGAAATGCCACCCCACGGGACCGGCGAACGACGTGGATCGATGACGTGGTGGCACGACGAATCGATGACGTCGGTATAGCTATGCCGACGGCTAGGCCGTCGGCGTAGCTATGCCGACGGCCATCGTTAGACCGTCGGCGTAGCCTGACACCGTCAAACTGTCGTCGCTGCCCGGTAGACGGGCCCACGCGATATGCCGACGGCCTGCTCTATGCCGACGGCCCCTGGGCGATATATTCGGAAAAACGCCGATGGCTTATCTGTGCCGACGGCCCCCGTCGGCATAGATGGTTATACGCCGACGGCCTTTCTACGCCGACGGCTTTAGTTGGGCCGTCGGGGTATGCCCATATATGCCGACGGGGGCCGTCGGCATAGATATGGCCGTCGGCAAAACAAGTTTTTCTGGTAGTGATGCATGCATAAATTGTTGGGTACCTTTGCCGTTTGAGCTGTTTCCACGAGTTTTGCATGTGTTTTCTCTACACAATTTATACCTGCAACGCATATCCACTCCCAGGGCCCAAATCTGCGGGGTTTTTTTTACTTCCTCCTTTCCTCCGGTTTAAAAGACGCACGTGTATCCCTATATACTCAATTTTGGTCCATATAATACAAATTTTGTATCACAAAAGTTATACCATCAGAAAATATAACATATGCAGTTTCTAATGGTGTATTCTTTTTGAGATGCAACTTCTGCTGCAATTTATGTTGCTGCTAAATATTTTCTCCGGCGATTTTAATCGGTGCCAGGAACACAACTCCACCACAGAAGCAATTCAATTGTGCCACCACCGGAAACGAATCACCTTGGCAGCACGTACGATCTCTAGCTTCTAAGCAAGCCGGAACTAGCAGCTACAGCTTAATTTCCAAGCAAAGTTGATGAAACTGCCTCTCCACCGTATCCTAAAAAAAAACTACCGTTTAGAGGGTTGAGCAAAAAACAGCCCTCCAACAGCTTCCGTATATTCAATTTCTTTTACGGGATTCCATACATTTTTTGAAACTTTCTCTGTGTTTACGGGAAGATGATCCTTTACGTATAATTTGGCAGATTGGAGATCCGCCTGAAATTTCACAGAAGACCCTCGCGCGCCTAGCCGCCATGCCAGGCCACCGCCGCACCGCCGAGCCTCCGCTGCCGCGTTGTCGGGCCACGCCGGCCCACCTCACCACATACATGATCGTACCCACACGCACACCTGTGCACACATGTGCATCGCGCGGGCACACACACACACACACACATGCGTCCTGTCCCTTGCCGAGCTCACCAAGCGCCTTCTTGCCATGGCCATAGCCGCCTTGGGCAAGCTCGCCCAGTCCTCCGCAACCTGCACCTCGTGCACTCCGGTGCGCCCTGCTGTTTGTGCATGGGCAGCCACAACCCACCGGTGGGCTCGCTCCAGCGAGGTCCGATGCCTCGGTCGTGCTCAACCATGGGTGCCTGCCGTGCATGCCCGAGCTGACCAAAAGGTCTTGCGTATCTTCCGGCATTGCTTCACAGCCAAGAGGAACATCGTTCCTAGTGAAATAAAAGCAGAGAGGGAGGGAAACAGCGTTCCTAGTGAAAATATATCCTAAATTCTATTGTTTTCTTTTCTGATGGTGCGAGCTGCTGCTCTCATCACCATCACCCATGGATGCTCCACCTCCTATGCTCCTACTTGCCTTGTCATGCCACCAATGAACATATCCTATCTTTACTCAGAAGTCAGAACTCATCGGAAAACCATTTTTGTTGTGGTCATTGTTAACTTACAAGTTTATATACGCTATGTGTCATGGTTATTTCACTGAAAATACATTTAGGATGGACTGTGTAGGGAGGAGCGTAGTGACTACGGAAAGATGTAGATGGTAGTACGCATCAGGAATTATAGGTTGAAGTCGTCTCTGGAGGTAATACTTTACTCTTGTGTGCTGTTCTGGCTCTTGCATGAAAGGCTTACAATGATGTTCAATGCTGAGCCGGTGCACCTCTCCCATCTTATATAGAGTGCGTCAGGACGGGTTCCATGATAGGCTGGTATTATTGCGGGTAATAGTGGCCCATGAACATCCGATTATTTCTAGCGTAACTAAGAAATAGCAGTTGTAGTTAACAAGCAATATAGTCGTTGGGTAACGCCTGTGTTTAAAACGTGGTGAAAATCATCAACTGGCCGTTTGTCGTTGGGCGACGCCTCCGATAGTCGACTCGTTGTTTGTCTATCTTGGACCGTCTGGAGGAAAGATGCCCAACACGAGGCCTGACTTCGACCGGAAAGTGACCCCTGCTAGGTTGTCCCATGGTTTGCAATCTTCATTTGCCCGAGCCTTTAACTGGGCCATATGTCGGCGCCAAGCCTGGCCTTGGATGCACTCTGCATTACAAACAACGTCTGGCCCAAATCAGCACAACACAAGCCGGCTAGCGGGAGGCCAAGTAGGCTGGTTCTGGGTTTTTTTTTCTGAATAGTTTTGATTGCTTACCACATGTGTCACATACTCACATGGTTAGGAGCAAGAAAGCTTCAAGCCAAGATGAGATCGCCGTAGGTGGCTGCATCGATGCTTGGTCTGTGCGGAGCTGGAAACGCCCCATCACCATGTCAAGCTCATCTACTAGGATTGGAATTGACTGGGCATGCAATGTTTGGTAGCCATGTGGATCCATTTGCTCTGAAAACATATCCACCAATGTCTATAAATTCGGACAGGTATGGTAAATATGTCGGCTTTCAGGTTAATCAACTGCAACCAATTATTTTGTTAATGACATGCTAGTCGTTATGCTTTCATCAAGTAAAATTTCAGCCTGAATAACGTCAAGATAGCAATATACTTCCCCCAATAGCAACTTACTTATTTCAGCCTCGATTTTTTTGGGTCCTAACTCTGTCCTAGTAGAACCCGGTCTATATTATTGGGTTTTCATGTAGGTAAAATTATTGGAACCTAGCTAAAATTCACAAAACATCCGTACACACCTCAAATTATTGTGAACACAGGCCTAATGTTAACCTAACAAGCATACCAGCTGGATTTATGTCTTGCTCCAGAAGAATCAACAATTGCTCTGTTTGGCACATCTTCAACCCATGTATTGGGCTAGGTGTTCTCCGTAAGCCGGCATACATATGTTTCATACAAATATAGCTATTGGATACACTTTTAAGTGTTTATTGATAATCCTCACATAAAACTTATGTTTATTGTTATTGATTGTTTACTTAAGGGCCTGGGGTTCTAGTTTGGCCCCGGGCCACCGAATCCTCAGGACCGGACCTAGTCGTCGTGGGCCTCCCTGGTGGGCATTCCCGTGTCACTATGCTCCTCAGTTTCCTTTGGAAGTTGAAGCGAGCGGACATGGGCAGCTAAATGACTTTGCCCACACAGTTCCCACCGACCCGGTAGTACTTATTATCTCTTATAAAATGGCAGCATACGCTGCCAGTATCTACGGCAAGGATCCAACATTCACAGCTTATTTCTCATGTAACCAACCCCATCATTATAAGCCGCCTATGCTCAACCATCCAACTTCTAGTTTATCTGATTGCTGATCCATTGTGTTTTTTTAGAAACCGTGCTGATCTGCCGTAACCCCTAGCTTCGGAGAAGCCAAGGATTGGAGATTATAATGGGTGTACACATCACTTTTTCATTCAACTTGAAAACCAACCATGCCAGTTCATTCCAATTTCCAATCACATGTTAGTGAAAGCATGTGCATAATTCCTAATTTGTGGTCCTAAACAATCAGGAAATGGTAGCTTCCAATTAAGAAGGCACAGTAAAAAGTTGTCTGTACACACTTAATATAAGAGTCATTTGTTTCGCATCATAAACATGGCATCATATAAATAAAATGGAAGGTTAAAATGTCACGTTTGTTGTCGCCTTTGCCATTCTTGAATTGCAATACGAAGGGCATTGTTCGGTATCAACTCATGGTGCGCAGAGTTGAAGTAGGCCATGGGGGAAATTTTATTCCCCATTTGAAACCAGTTCTTTATGGCATCACCTTCATATGTGAATCCATCAGCAGCAATGTGTGGATCCTTCATGATCTCCTGAAAATATTATGTAAGGATTTAAGGTTATATCAAACTAAGTCAATGACTGGATCGTAAAGGTTGCAAGTGCTTAAT
>NW_021259077.1:0-808 GCF_002162155.2 Triticum dicoccoides | reverse complement strand
TGGGGGGGGGGTGGCCGGCTGGGCCTTTGCCCAGTTGGGCCGGTGGTGGCCTAGTCGGCTGGGCCGTCTGGCCCAGTGGGGGGGTCCTTTTATATATATATATATTTTTTGGTTTGCTTTCTGTTTTTTTTAATTTATTTTCCTTTCTGTTTATTCAATTTAAAATATTTACGCATTTTATAAAAATGTGTTTACTTCACCATAATTATCTTTGTAATATTTGACAACCCCCGAACATTTTAGATCTAATTTTTGAAAACTTTTATTGTTTGCCTATGTTTTCAATTGAATTTGAACCGAGTTCGAATCAACGTGAGTTTAATCACGGTAACCGAGGTGACGTGGCATCATTAGCAGGGATTACTGTAGCTTAATTATCCGGGCGTTACAGTACTAAAAAGCAGTTTAGTCCCCAACTTAGCCCATAAACATCTCCAAAAGTGGCTAAGAAATTTAGTATCACGATCTGAAACAATAGTATTTGGCACACCATGCAAGCGAATAATTTCACGAAAGAACAAATCAGCAACATTAACAGCATCATCGCTTTTATGACATGGTATAAAGTGTGCCATTTTCGAGAATCTATCCACGACAACAAATATGCTATCCCTCCCCTTCTTTGTTCGAGGTAAACCTAAAACAAAGTCCATAGATATATCCTCCCAAGGAACACTAGGTACAGGCAAAGGCATATATAAACCATGAGGATTGAGTCGTGACTTAGCTTTTTGACATGTAGTGCAGCGAGCAATAAACCGCTCAACATCCCGTCTCATCTTTGGCCAAAAGAAATGTGTAGCAAGTA
>NW_021259076.1:0-1492 GCF_002162155.2 Triticum dicoccoides | reverse complement strand
CTACAAACGGGGAGTGATTCAAAAGTACCATACAACTTTCTGAGGAGCTTTCTTTCCCGCCTTCTTGTATCAAGAAGCATTGCACACTAGACAGCTGGTTTTTTCCGCGTGTTCCTTCCGATAAATGATGCAATCGTTGATGCATGCGTGGTACCTAATGTGCGGCAAATCAAAAGGGCAAACGATTTTCTTGGCCTCCTCGACACTAGTAGGACACAAGTTCCCCGTGGGAAGAACTTTATTATGTAGATACTTCAAATGCTCATTCAGGCTTTTGTCTGTCCATTTGTTTCTGGCCTTCATCTTTAGAAGTTCGAGCGTGAAACTCAATCGGGTCACCTCGGGATTGCAACTGTCATACAATGGAGTCTTCGAGTCTACTTCAAGTTGCTCCAACTTGGCTTCCTCTCTAGAAGCAGCTCTCTCGCTAGTCGCAGTCTTGCAAAGGAGGTCTCGAACAAGAGGGTCCTGCACGACTGCACTTAGTTGCGTCGAAGACTGCGGCATGACCGCCGCCTCTTCTCCGCCATGTCCGAACTCTTCTTCGTCGTGTCCGGAATCTTCTCTGCCACCGTCATTTCCGGACTCTTCCCCGCCGCCATGTCCGGCACCATCGTCTTCATGTCGATTGGTCACCTCTTCGTCTAGCCCCTCCGCCATGTCGTTATTCCCTGCCATGTGGACGTCCTCATCATCATCTTCTTCTTCACTTATCCATCGAGTATAGTCATCCATGAAACCATTCATCAGCAGGTGCGCGTTCAAAGTGCCACGATTAAAAGGGTCCAAAAGGACTCTTTTGCATCTTGCACACGGACATCTAATCCTAGTCCAATTATTTGCATACATGTCCGTCACCTCGGATTGCATGTACCGCTCCATCTTCCATCCACTCACCTTCATGACCGACTGCACGGTATAACAAGCAAAAGGGTTATAAAATAAATAATGCATGCATGCTTCGAAGTTATATAAATTTCTGGCATGACCTTGCCTAAAAAAAGGACATATTGAGTTTGTTCGAAATTCACCAAAATGGAAATAAATCGACATTTCGGCAAAACATAATCAACTCGAGGGCATGACACTCGCACAAATCTCTCCATATATCGCAAACACACATTCTCATTCACACACATATTCCCATTGTTGAAATGAACAACTTTTTACTCACCTATATATCTCCTGAGAGAGACCGATCAAGAGAGCACACGCGGTTAGATGATGAGCCTTTCGCTACCTATACGGATCGAAAGTGTGAATGGCTAAATAGCTAGCTAGATCTAGTTGCTGGGGAGGACAGGTGAATCTAGCTAGCTAACTAATGGAGAGGGAGTTATGGTGGAGGGGGGCATTAAGGAGAGAAAAGAGAGGTAGGAGAAAGAGAGAGATGTGAGAGAGGCCATTTATGTAGGCGGGTTATGGTGGAGGGGGACATTAATGAGAAGAGAAGAGATGTAGGAGGTAGAGAGAAGAAGAGTAACAATGGTGG
>NW_021259075.1:94471-146378 GCF_002162155.2 Triticum dicoccoides | reverse complement strand
TGCCACCAACCGTGACCATTCGCACCAACCGTGACCATTGCCCCCCTTTAGTCCCGGTTGGTGCCACCAACCGGGACCAATGGCCTTGTGCTGCATCGCTAGCTGAAGTTTAGTCCCACATCGCTAGCTGAAGGGCGCCGACACTTGTTTATAAGTGTTGCTGTGCATCCCCATTCGAGCTCCTCTCTAATGCAGGCTTTCGGGACTAAACTTGTTACTTCCTGTGGGCCTATTGGGCCTCTGCGGGCCTGAATCCTGGCCCATGTAGGGTTTCTAGTCGTATTCAGGCCGTGGAGGCCCAGTATGTGGCATTTTTTTTGGTTTTTTCTTTTTTATTTCTACATTTTTTTGGTTTTTTATTTTTTTTGTTTCTACTTAAAACTAAATACTTACAGTTTTTTAGTGATTTCTTTTTGCTTTTAGGTCACAAAAATTATAAACTTTCCGTTAGTGCCATTAGTTTTAAATTTTGAATAGTTTAAATTTGAATTTTTAAAAATTTGTGTGACTCACTAGTTTATAAATAACTTTACTATAAAAATAGAATTTTTTTCTATTTATTTTTTATTTATACTTACAACTAAATACTTGTAGTTTTTTAGTGATTTCTTTTTGATTTTAGGTCACAAAAATTATAATATTTCTGTTAGTGCCATTAGTTTTAAAATTTTGAATAGTTTAAATTTGAATTTTATAAAATTTGTGTGAATCACTAGTTTATGAATAACTTTAGTATAAAAATAGAATTTTTTTTCTTCTTTGCTATTTATTTTTTATTTATACTTACAATTAAATACTTATAGTTTGATTTTAGGTCACAAAAATTATATTCCTTTTGCTATTGAAGAATATTATAGTTTTATTTTAGTTGATCATAACATAATATTTTAATTGATTGTTTTTATTTTCATAAAAGTTTTGTAGTTCATTCTGTTTGCTATTAATTCATTATTTGAGCTAAATGACTCTGAAATTGGAAAGCATTTCAAAATGAACTCTGAAAAGGTTGAAAGTTGGCATGGTATCATAATTTCACCCACATAGCATGTGCATGTATAAAACGGACAATGATAGCATGTTTGTCTGTTACAAATTTGGCATGGTATCATCATAATAGTTGCGGGAGAAAGTCTTCACTTTTTCTTCGCTTGTTTCATTTGCTTATTGCGCCGTAACCATGGATAATCTTCATTGTTTATCAGGATGCTTGGGTCAGCCTTGACATTGAAGGGAGGAATTTCATGAAACTTTTCATAATCTTCAGACATGTCTGTCTTGCCGTCCACTCCCAGGATGTCCCTTTTTCCTGAAAGAACTATGTGGCGCTTTGGCTCATCGTATGATGTATTCGCTTCCTTATCTTTTCTTTTTCTTGGTTTGGTAGACATGTCCTTCACATAGATAACCTGTGCCACATCATTGGCTAGGACGAACGGTTTGTCAGTGTACCCAAGATTTTTCAGATCCACTGTTGTCATTCCGTACTGTGGGTCTACCTGTACCCCGCCGCCTAACAGATTGACCCATTTGCACTTAAACAAAGGGACCTTAAAATCAGGTCCGTAGTCAAGTTCCCATATGTCCACTATGTAACCATAATATGTGTCCTTTCCGAACTCGGTTGCTGCATCAAAGCGGACACCGTTGTTTTGGTTGGTGCTCTTTTGATCTTGGGCGATCGTGTAAAATGTATTCCCATTTATCTCTTATCCTTTGTAAGTCAATACAGTCAAAGATGGTTCCCTGGACAACAAGTACAACTCATCACAAACAGTGTTGTCACCTTTGAGACGTGTTTCCAACCAACTGCTGAAAGTCCTGATGTGTTCACATGTAATCCAGTTGTCGCACTACTCTGGTTGTTTGGAGCGCAGACTGTTCTTGTGTTCATCGACATACGGGGTCACCAAGGTAGAGTTCTGTAGAACTGTGTAGTGTGCTTGAGACCAAGAATATCCGTCCCTGCATATTATTGAGTCTCTTCCAAGAGTGCCTTTTCCAGTCAGTCTCGCCTCATACCGCGATTTAGGGAGACCTATCTTGTTAAGGCCAGGAATGAAGTCAACACATAACCCGATAACATCCTCTGTTTGATGGCCCATGGAGATGATTCCTTCTGGCCTAGCGCGGTTACGGACATATTTCTTTAGGACTCCCATGAACCTCTCAAAGGGGAACATATTGTGTAGAAATACGGGCCCCAGGATGACAATCTCGTCGACTAGATGAACTAGGACGTGCGTCATGATATTGAAGAAGGATGGTGGGAACACCAGCTCGAAACTGACAAGACATTGCGCCACATCACTCCTTAGCCTTGGTACGATTTCTGGATCGATCACCTTCTGAGAGATTGCATTGAGGAATGCACATAGCTTCACAATGGCTAATCGGACGTTTTCCGGTTGAAGCCCCCTCAATGCAACCGGAAGCAGTTGCGTCATAATCACGTGGCAGTCATGAGACTTTAGGTTCTGAAACTTTTTCTCTGGCATATTTATTATTCCCTTTATATTCGACGAGAAGCCAGTCGTGACCTTCATACTGAGCAGGCATTCAAAGAAGATTTCTTTCTCTTCTTTCGTAAGAGCGTAGCTGGCAGGACCTTTATACTGCTTCGGAGGCATGCCGTCTTTTTCGTGCAAATGTTGTAGGTCCTCTCGTGCCTCAGGTGTATCTTTTGTCTTCCCATACACGCCCAAGAAGCCTAGCAGGTTCACGCAAAGGTTCTTCATCACGTGCATCACGTTGATTGAGGAGCGGACCTCTAGGTCTTTCCAGTAGGGTAGGTCCCAAAATATAGATTTCTTCTTCCACATGGGTGCGTGTCCCTCAGCGTCATTCGGAACAGCTAGTCCACCGGGACCCTTTCCAAAGATTACGTAGTGTAAATCATTGACCATAGCAAGCACGTGATCACCGGTGCGCATGGCGGGCTTCTTCCGGTGATCTGCCTCGCCTTTGAAATGCTTGCCTTTCTTTCGACATTGATGGTTGGTCGGAAGAAATCGACGATATCCCAGGTACACATTCTTCCTGCATTTGTCCAGGTATATACTTTCAGTGTCATCTAAACAGTGTGTGCATGCGTGGTATCTTTGTTTGTCTGTCCTGAAAGGTTACTGAGAGCGGGCCAATCGTTGATGGTCACGAAAAGCAATGCCTTAAGGTTAAATTCCTCCTGTCTGTGCTCATCCAATGTACGTACACCATTTCCATTCCACAGCTATAAAAGTTCTTCAACTAATGGCCTTAGGTACACATCAATTTCGTTGCCGGGTTGCTTAGGGCCTTGGATGAGAACTGGCAAACCATACATTCCTTGGGTCCTTTGCAAACTCATCCTAGTACTTTCTCTCGATTTTTCTCCACTGCGACTCGTCAGCGGGTGCTCTCAACTTCCCATCTTTCTTTCGGTTCTCACTGTGCCATCGCATCAACTTGGCATGCTCTTCGTTTCTGAACAGACGTTTCAACCATGGTATGCACCGCGGTAGAGGATGCAGTCATTAGGGCATGCATGTATCTTCTCCACCTTCAATCCTAGAGGGCATACGACCTTCTTTGCTGCGTATGTACTGTCGGGCAATTCGTTATCCTTTGGAAGCTTCTTCTTCAATATTTTCAGTAGCTTCTCAAATCCTTTGTCAGCCATAGCATTCTCTGCCTTCCACTGCAGCAATTCCAGTACGGTACCGAGCTTTGTGTTGCCATCTTCACAATTGGGGTATAACCCTTTTTTGTGATCCTCTAACATGCGATCGAACTTCAGCTTCTCCTTTTGACTAATGCATTGCGTCCTTGCATTGACAATGACCCGGCAGAGATCATCACTATCGGGCACATCGTATGGTTCCTCTTGATCTTCAGCAGCTTCACCCATGGCAGCATCATTGGGCACATCATCTGGTTCCTCTTGATCTTCACCAGCTCCCCCCATTGCAGCATCACCGTATTCAGGGGGCACATAGTTGTCATCGTACTCTTCTTCTTCGCCATCTTCCATCATAACCCCTATTTCTCCGTGCCTCGTCCAAACATTATAGTGTGGCATGAAACCCTTGTAAAGCAGGTGGGAGTGAAGGATTTTCCGGTTAGAGTAAGACCTCGTATTCCCACATTCAGTGCACAGACAACACATAAAACCATTCTGCTTGTTTGCCTCAGCCGCATAGAGAAACTCATGCACGCCCTTAATGTACTCGCGGGTGTGTCTGTCACCGTACATCCATTGCTGGTTCATCTGCGTGCATTATATATAATTAAGTGTCCAAATTAATAGAAGTTCATCATCACATTAAAACAAAAGTGCATACATAGTTCTCATCTAACAACATATAGCTCTCCAGAGCATCTAATTAATTAAACCATACATTGAAACTATGTAAAACATTTCAATGCGAAAACAAATGTGATCATAATTGCAACCAAGGTAACAATTGATCCAACGGCATAATGATACCAAGCCTCGGTATGAATGGCATATTTTCTAATCTTTCTAATCTTCAAGCGCATTGCATCCATCTTGATCTTGTGATCATCGACGACATCCGCAACATGCAACTCCAATATCATCTTCTCCTCCTCAATTTCTTTGATTTTTTCCTTCAACAAATTGTTTTCTTCTTCAACTAAATTTAACCTCTCGACAATAGGGTCGGTTGGCATTTCCGATTCACATACATCCTAGATAAATAAAATCTATGTCACGTTGGTCGGCATAATTTTGATAAACAATAAATGAACCAATAGTTACAAAGATAATATACATACCAAATCCGAATCATAGACAGGACGAGGGCCGACGGGGGTGGATACCAAAACCATCGCACTATATAAGATGCAATAATAAATGTAAGAAAATGATACAAGTATCTATCTAAACATACAAATAAGAATATTTTTCCTTTCAGAAAGAAGATAAGAATAAGAGGCTCACCACGGTGGTGTCGGTGATGAGATCGGCGCGGGTGATCGACGGCGGTGAAGACGGGGACGGGGCGTGACGGACCGTTAAATCTAGACAAATCTCAAGGAAAATGGAGCTTGGAGGTCGAGCTTCGAGAGGAGAAAGCTTAAGTAGTGTGGCTCGGGCATTCCATCGAACACCTCATGTGCATAGGAGGTGAGCTAGAGCACCACAAAGCCCTCTCCCCCTCGGCCAGAAAAAACAGAGCACTGTGCTCTCCTCTTGCGCGAGGGGGTATATATAGGCACCTCATTGGACCCGGTTGATGACATGAACCGGGACTAAAGGGAAGCCTTTGGTCCCGGTTCAAGCCACCAACCGGGACCAATGGTGGTGGGCCAGGAGCAAGGTCCATTGGTCTCAGTTCGTCCCACCAACCGGGACCAAAAGGTCCAGACGAACCGGGACCAATGGCCCACGTGGCCCGGCCGGCCCCCAGGGCTCACGAACCGGGACCAATGCCCACATTGGTCCCGGTTCTAGACTGAATCAGGACTAATGGGTTGAGCCGGCCTGGACCATAGCCCTGTTTTCTACTAGTGCAACCAACACATAGAACCTCAAAGAGTGCCCCAAAGTTTCTATCGGAGAATCAAGACGAAAATGTGTGCCAACCCCTATGCATAGGTTCATGGGCGGAACCCGCAAGTTGATCACCAAACATACATCAAGTGAATCACGTGATATCCCATTGTCACCACAGATACGCACGGCAAGACATACATCAAGTGTTCTCAAATCATTAAAGACTCAATCCGATAAGATAACTTCAAAGGGAAGACTCAATCCATTACAAGAGAGTAGAGGGGGAGAAGAAACATAAGATCCAACTATAATAGCAAAGCTCGCGATACATCAACATCGTGCCAAACCAAGAACACGAGAGAGAGAGAGAGAGAGATCAAACACATAGCTACTGGTACATACCCTCAGCCCCGAGGGTGAACTACTCCCTCCTCGTTATGGAGAGCGCCGGGATGATGAAGATGGCCACCGATGAGGGTTCCCCCTCCGGCAGGGTGCCGGAACAGGGTCCCGAGAGGTTTTTGGTGGCTACAGAGGCTTGCGGCGGCGGAACTCCAGATCTATTCTGTTCCCCGACGTTTTTAGGGTATATGGATATATATAGGAGGAAGAAGTACGTCAGGGGAGCCACGAGGGGCCCACGAGGGTGGAGGGCGCACCCCTACCTCGTGGCTCCCTCGTTTCTTTCCTGACGTGCACCCCAAGTATATCAGGTAGCTTTCCTTCCAAAAATAACTTCTCCAGAAGGTTTCATTCCGTTTCGACTCTGTTTGATATTCCTTTTCTTCGAAACACTGAAACAAGGGAAAAACAGGAACTAGCACTGGGCTCTGGGTTAATAGGTTAGTCCAAAAAATAATATAAAAGTGTTTAATAAAGCCCATAAACATCCAAAACAGATAATATAATAGCATGGAAAAATCAAAAATTATAGATACGTTGGAGACGTATCAGTAGTGTGGGTTTATACTCCTCGCTACTGCTACTTTCTAGTAGCACGGGTTTTTACCCCTTGATGACGCACAAACATGTGATGTGTACCCTCGACGCCGGGGGAGATGTACCGCAGCTCACATCGAAGGAGACCTGATTGACAACGTGATACGCAGGACAGTCGGCATGCGCTTTTGCAGACCCGAAACCCCACACCTCGGGAGGGACCCCGTCAAGTAGTGCGGTGGCTATGGGCTGCCCAAGGTCGATTTGCTTTCCCCTAGGGCCTCGAGATTCGCAGCTCTCAAACACGAAGAACAGCAAAGAACAAGAGAGAAAAACAGTGGAGAGATAAAACGTAGATTGAAAAAGTAGTATATTGATTTGTTCGATTGTGTGTTGTTTCAATCGGCCGTCACCCCCAACATATATAAGAGGCGGCCGGACTTCCAGTACAAGTAAAGGATTAATCTAGGCTTTCCTTACAAGAAAATTACATCAAGTCACGTCCTACAGTTCTAGTTTCACTCCAACTCGGATTAAGCCTGAATCTGTCCCATACTTCTTCCCTACTTCTTGCGCGGGCCGTGGAAATCGCATACTACCTCGGATGGAGTCGAGTTCAACATCAAACTTTTCCGTCTCGATGATCCGCATAATGCAGCGCAACGCACTTCTCCTTTTAAGGCCATCTCTATGACTTTAACGGCCCATCTTTAAATGTGGGTCGATTCAATTATGCAGTTTTCTGAACTGTCTGAGTCTTGTAACAATTTTGCAGGCCATATACTATCTCCGACGATGATGACTCCAAAAGCAAAGTTCACCATTTCGACAACATGCACAACTTCCTTGTAGAATACTTTTCCATCCGAGGTCATCTGAATAACCTTTCGAGCCCATCTCCCACTTCTGGTCAGATTGACTTTGACAGCCTCCACTTTCCAGGCCAGCAAGGTTTCCACCCCGTCATGGTTTCCACACCGGCAAGGTTTCTACCCCGGCAAGGTTTTTCCCCAGCAAGCTTTCACACCGGCAAGCTTCCACGCCAGCAAGCTTTTCGTGCCGACAAGATTTCCACGCCGGCAAGCTTTTCATTGTGCCGGCAAGCTTCTTACTCGGCCGGCAAGCTTCATTTAGCCGGGAAAGGCCGAATAATTCACGCACTTATCAGACATCACTGATGTCTACTACACGACCTTCTTCTTGTAGACGTTGTTGGGCCTCCAAGTGAAGAGGTTTGTAGGACAATAGAAAATTTTCCTCAAGTGGATGACCTAAGGTTTATCAATCCGTGGGAGGCGTAGGATGAAGATGGTCTCTCTCGAACAACCCTGCAACCAAATACAAAGAGTCTCTTCTGTCCCCAACACACCCAATACAATGGTAAATTGTATAGGTGCACTAGTTCGGCGAAGAGATGGTGATACGAGTGCAATATGGATGGTAGATATAGGTTTTTGTAATCTGAAAATATAAAAACAGCAAGGTAAGTAATGATAAACGTGAGAACAAACGGTATTGCAATGCGTTGAAACAAGGCCTAGGGTTCATACTTTCACTAGTGCATGTTCTCTCAACAATAATAACATAATTGGATCATATAAATATCCCTCAACATGCAACAAAGAGTCACTTTAAAGTCACTAATAGCAGAGAACTAACGAAGAGATTATGGTAGGGTACGAAACCACCTCAAAGTTATCCTTTCTGATCGATCTATTCAAGAGTCCGTAGTAAAATAACATGAAGCTATTCTTTCCGTTCGATATATCATAGAGTTCGTACTAGAATAACACCTTAAGACACAAATCAACCAAAACCCTAATGTCACCTAGATACTCCAATGTCACCTCAAGTATCCGTGGGTATGATTATACGATATGCATCACAACATCTCAGATTCCTCTATTCAACCAACACATAGAACCTCAAAGAGTGCCCCAAAGTTTCTACCGAAGAATCAAGATGAAAACGTGTGCCAACCCCTATACATAGGTTCATGGGCGGAACCCGCAAGTTAATCACGAAACATACATCAAGTGAATCACGTGATATCCCATTGTCACCATAGATACGCACGGCAAGACATACATCAAGTGTTCTCAAATCATTAAAGACTCAATCCGATAAGATAACTTCAAAGGGAAGACTCAATCCATTACAAGAGAGTAGAGGGGGACAAGAAACATAATATCCAACTATAATAGCAAAGCTCGCGATACATCAAGATCGTGCCAAACCAAGAACACGAGAGAGAGAGAGAGAGATCAAACACATAGCTACTGGTACATACCCTCAGCCCCGAGGGTGAACTACTCCCTCCTCGTCATGCAGAGCGCCGGGATGATGAAGATGGCCACCGATGAGGGTTCCCCCCTCCGGCAGGGTGCCGGAACAGGGTCCCGAGAGGTTTTTGGTGGCTACAGAGGCTTGCGGCGGTGGAACTCCAGATCTATTCTGTTCCCCGCTGTTTTTAGGGTATATGGATATACATATAGGAGGAAGAAGTACGTCAGGGGAGCCATGAGGGGCCCACGAGGGTCGAGGGCGCGCCCCCTACCTTGTGGCTCCCTCGTTTCTTTCCTGACGTGCACTCCAAGTCTATCAGGTAGCTTTCCTTCCAAAAATAACTTCTCCAGAAGGTTTCATTCCGTTTCGACTCCATTTGATATTCCTTTTCTTCGAAACACTGAAACAAGGGGAAAACAGGAACTAGCACTGGGCTCTGGGTTAATAGGTTAGTCCCAAAAATAATATAAAAGTGTTTAATAAAGCCCATAAACATCCAAAACAGATAATATAATAGCATGGAAAACTAAAAAATTGTAGATACGTTGGAGACGTATCAGTAGTGTGGGTTTATACCCCTCGCTACTGCTACTTACTAGTAGCGCGGGTTTTTTCCCCTTGATGACGCACAAACATGTGACGTGTACCCTCGACGCCGGGGGTGATGTACCGCAGCTCACATCGAAGGAGACCTGACCGACAACGTGATACACAGGACAGTCGGCATGCGCTTTTGCAGACCCGAAACCCCACACCTCGGGAGGGACCCCATCAGGTAGTGCGGTGGCTATGGGCTGCCCAAGGTCGATTCGCTTTCCCCTAGGGCCTCGAGATTCGCAGCTCTCAAACACGAAGAACAGCAAAGAACGAGAGAGAAAAACAGTGGAGAGATAAAACGTAGATTGAAAAAGTAGTATATTGATTTGTTCGATTGTGTGTTGTTTCAATCGGCCGTCACCCCCAACATATATAAGAGGCGGCCGGACTTCCAGTACAAGTAAAGGATTAATCTAGGCTTTCCTTACAACAAAATTACATCAATTCACGTCCTACAGTTCTAGTTTCACTCCAACTCGGATTAAGCCTGAATCTGTCCCATACTTCTTCCCTACTTCTTGCGCGGGCCGTAGAAATCGCATACTACCTCGGATGGAGTCGAGTTCAACATCAAACTTGTCCGCCTCGATGATCCGCATAATGCAGCGCAAGGCATTTCTCCTTTTAAGGCCATCTCTATGACTTTAACGGCACATCTTTAAATGTGGGTCGATTCAATTATGCAGTTTTCTGAACTGTCTGAGTCTTGTAACAACTTTATAGGCCATATACTATCTCCGACGATGATGACTCCAAAAGCAAAGTTCACCATTTCGACAACCTGCACAACTTCCCTGTAGAATACTTTTCCATCCGAGTTCATCTGAATAACCTTTCGTGCCCATCTCCCACTTCTGGTCGGATTGACTTTGACAGCCTCCACTTTCCAGGCCAGCAAGGTTTCCACCCCGGCATGGTTTCCACACCGGCAAGGTTTCTACCCCGGCAAGGTTTTTCTCTGGCAAACTTTCACACCGGCAAGCTTCCATGCCAGCCAGCTTTTCGTGCCGACAAGCTTTCCACGCCGGCAAGCTTTTCATTGTGCCGGCAAGCTTCTTACTCGGCCGGCAAGCTTCATTCAGCCGGGAAAGGCCGAATAATTCACGCACTTATCAGACATCACTGATGTCTACTACACAACCTTCTTCTTATAGACGTTGTTGGGCCTCCAAGTGAAGAGGTTTGTAGGACAATAGCAAATTTCCTCAAGTGGATGACCTAAGGTTTATCAATCCGTGGGAGGCGTAGGATGAAGATGGTCTCTCTCGAACAATCCTGCAACCAAATACAAAGAGTCTCTTTTGTCCCCAACACACCCAATACAATGGTAAATTGTATAGGTGCACTAGTTCGTCGAAGATATGGTGATACGAGTGCAATATGGATGGTAGATATAGGTTTTTGTAATCTGAAAATATAAAAACAGCAAGGTAAGTAATGATAAAAGTGAGAACAAACGGTATTGCAATGCATTGAAACAAGGCCTAGGGTTCATACTTTCACTAGTGCAAGTTCTCTCAACAATAATAACATAATTGGATCATATAAATATCCCTCAACATGCAACAAAGAGTCACTTTAAAGTCACTAATAGCAGAGAACTAACGAAGAGATTATGGTAGGGTACGAAACCACCTCAAAGTTATCCTTTCTGATCGATCTATTCAAGAGTCTGTAGTAAAATAACATGAAGCTATTCTTTCCATTCGATCTATCATAGAGTTCGTACTAGAATAACACCTTAAGACACAAATCAACCAAAACCCTAATGTCACCTAGATACTCCAATGTCACCTCAAGTATCCGTGGGTATGATTATACGATATGCATCACACAATCTCAGATTCCTCTATTCAACCAACACATAGAACCTCAAAGAGTGCCCCAAAGTTTCTACCGGAGAATCAAGACGAAAACATGTGCCAACCCCTATGCATAGGTTCATGGGCGGAACCCGCAAGTTGATCACCAAACATACATCAAGTGAATCACGTGATATCCCATTGTCACCACAGATACGCATGGCAAGATATACATCAAGTGTTCTCAAATCATTAAAGACTCAATCCGATAAGATAACTTCAAAGGGAAGACTCAATCCATTACAAGAGAGTAGAGGGGGAGAAATATCATAAGATCCAACAGTAGTAGCAAAGATCGCAATACATCAAGATCGTATCACCTCAAGAACACGAGAGAGAGAGAGAGGTCAAACACATAGCTACTGGTACATACCCTCAGCCTCGAGGGTGAACTACTCCCTCCTCATCATGGAGAGCGCCGGGATGATGAAGATGGCCACCAGTGAAGGATCCACCCTCCGGCAGGGTGCCGGAACAGGGTTCCGATTGGTTTTTGGTGGCTACAGAGGCTTGCAGTGGCGAAACTCCCGATCTATTCTGTTCCCCGATGGTTTTAGGGTATATGGGAATATATAGGCGAAAGAAGTCGGTAAGGTGAGACACGAGGGGCCCACGAGGGTGGAGGGCGCGCCCAGGGGGGTGGCCGCGCCCCCCTGCCTCGTGCTCTCCTCGTTGGTCCCCTGACGTGCACTCCAAGTCTCCTGTATTGCTTTCTTTCCAAAAATATCTTTTCTGAAGGTTTCATTTCGTTTGGACTCCGTTTGATATTCCTTTTCTTTAAACACTGAAACAAGGAAAAAAACAGAAACTGGCACTGGGCTCAGGGTCAATAGGTTAGTCCCAAAAGTAATATAAAAGTGCATAGTAAAGCCCATTAAACATCCAAGATGGATAATATAATAGCATGAATACTTCATAAATTATAGATACGTTGGAGATGTATCAGCATCCCCAAGCATAATTCCTGCTCGTCCTCGAGTAGGTAAATGATAAAAGAAATAATTTATGAAGTGTGAATGGTAGCAGGTGCATAAGTTTGATCAATGATAATTTCAATCACCTTTTCTAGCATCATTATATGTCATAACAGTAGTTCAACTCATAGAAATTTTCATGATCAAGTAACAAGCTATTCACATGTTAAAGTATAGATCACAAACTTTCTTGAAAACTAACAGACCGTGTTATTAGTCATCAAACAATTTCGATTCATCTTATTTTCAGGAAGAGTCTATGTCAGAGCTTTGATTCAGCAAACTTCACATACTCAACTATCATTTAGTCTTCCATGATTGCTACCACTCAAAGCATATTGTTAGAACAAATAGCATCCATTGAACACGGAGAAAGATAGGGGCTTAATGTTTCGCCTCCCAACTTATTTATCATATAGATAATTGTCAATAATAATAATTCATGATCAAATATATTTGAATGACCGTATATGCTTAGATCTTTCCATCACACGATGCTTGCCAACTAAAGAGGAGGTTGGAATGAGAAGGAATACTACTGACTCTTGCATAAAAGTAAAAGATAGGCCCTTCACAGAGGGAAGCAGGGATTTGCAGAGGTGCCAGAGCTCGAAGCAAAAATGGAGATGAAAATAATTTTGAGAGGTATGCTTTCATTGTCAACATAACGACCAAGACTTCCCAATATCTTCCATCCTACATACATTATAAGCGGTTCCCACGCAGAAAGGTAAAAATTTTACTCCCCCCACCAACATTCACACTCCACGGCTTGTCCGAAACAACGGGTGCGGTCCAACTATCAACATTCCTGGGGGAGTTCTGTTTAAATTATTTGCGAATTTGTTTTTGATCTTTTGATCATAGGACTGGGCATCCCAGTTACCAGCCCTTTTCTCGTGAATGATGAGCATAGTCCACTCATCATGAGAATAACCCACCTAGCATGGAAGATACTAACAGCCCCTAGTCGCCACATGAGAAATTTGGGCATACAAGGTTTAGAGTTTGGCACATGCAAATTTACTTGGAACGGCAGGTAAATACTGCATATAGGTAGATATGGTGGACACTCATGGAAGAAACTTGGTTCAAGGAATTTGGATGCACAAGCAGTATTCCCACTTAGTACATATATTTTGGCTAGCAAAGGATTCTAAAAAGAAAGCACCACATGTTAGAGGATCCATAACAATATAACTTCTATACAAATATACCCAAGCATAACTCATTATGTTGTCTTCCTTGTCCAACTTCAACTAATTTGCTCAGGTTTGAAAATAATTAATGGGGCTCACAATCATAGAAGATGTCCAAGATAGTATATTTATATGTGAAATCTCTCTTCCTTCAATATTCTTTCATGAATTGTTCAAGTGACCAATACAATGTTTGCTAACCTTCAAAAAATTTACCACCTCTACTTCTTATATGTGAAGGCATTACTCCCCAAGAGAAAGGCATATGAAACATATATAATTTCAGATTTATAACATTCAAATCATTCGACTATTTACTCATAGGATATAAGTGAAGAACACGAGTAAATAAAAACTACTCCAAAAAGATATAAGTGAAGATCAATGAGTAGTTAACTAATTATGTAGCTATGTGAAGACTCTCTCTCATTTAAGAATTTCAGATCTTGGGATATTATTCAAACAGCAAGCAAAACAAAATAAAACGACATTTCAAGGATAGCACTCATCATGTGAAGAAGCAAAAACTTAGGCTGAACCGATACTAACCGATAATTGTTGAAGAAGAAAGGTGGGATGCCTACCGGGGCATCCCCAAGCTTAGATGCTTGAGACTTATTGAAATATTGTCTTGGGGTGCCTTGGGCATCCCCATGCTTGAGCTTTAGTGTCTCCTTAATTCCTCTCATATCACGGTTTCCTAAATCTTGAAAGCTTCATCCACACCAAACTCAACAAGAACTCATGAGATAAGTTAGTATAAACCAATGCAAAAACCTTATCATACTATACTATAGCAAATCACTAAAATTATTATTCAACATTTCATACTAAATGCCTCTGCATATTTAATAGTCCTATCCTCAAGTAGAATCATTAAAGATGCAAACATATGCAAACAATGCAAACATAATAGCAATCTGCCTAAACAGGACACACTACTAGGGAAAACCCTAGCAGTAGCGCTGGTTTTGTGCTCACTAGTAGCGCGGGTAGGCGCCCTACTAATAAGGCGCTACAGCTATTGCTTAGCAGTAACGCGTGCCCGCATGCGCTACTGCTAGGACAAATAGCTGCAGCGTTTGTTCACTCCCACGCTACTGCTAATGTAACTACTGGCAGCGTGTTTTCTCTCCATCGTTATTACTATTCTTTTTTTATTTTTTACTTTTAGTGTATTTATGCACCATCGTACAAATATTGGTACAATACCAGTTATGAGGTTTACATCATTATGTCCATAACAGTGTGTCAAATGAAGGTGGATTAGGTTCAAGTGGAGGCAATATGTGGTGCATGTCAAAAGTATACTACTAATCCAAACTTGATCTAGTTTGGACTAGTAGTACTTTTGATGTGCACCACATGTTGCCTCCACTTGAATCTAATCCGCCAGCACAAGCTATTTAATCATCATCATAGTCATTACCACCAACAATATTTATTAAATCACCACTAACACTAGCTAATAATAATCATCATAGTCATTACCACCAACACTAGCTATTTTATCATCATAGTAATAGTGTAGCACATCATCATCCTCAAACTCATTTCTAGCTAGCTAACCACTCCTGCTGCTCTCTCTTAGGTAAAATAACATAAAACATGTGTAGCTCTCCTCCTTGATCAAGTTGGAGCATGTAGATGAACCTGTCTCCTAATCGTGGGTAGCGCATCTGTTTGATGCCCCCTAGTACTTCTCTGCGCTCCCCCATCACATATTTGGTCCGGTCTTGCACTATTAAGCATCCGTCGCTAATCTTGAATGCACTAAAATAATCTGTAGGATATCTTGGCCGTAAGCTAATAATACTCATGGTACCTTTAGTCTCAATCCCATAAGGCACAACATTCATCGGGAGTCCCTGTTGAAGAACATCGTATGGTAACATACTTAGCAATGAAGTTTAGCTTCAAAAATAATGCATGGAAAAGATGCACTGAGGACAAATAGTAAAAATCTTACCATCCTTCCTAAATAGATGTGACCGTAGTTCATTACGAACACTATTGGTCGCACGTTTTCAGTACTAACATTTCTAAATGCAGGAAGAAAATTTGTCTTGACAGTATCAAGATCCGCAAGCCATGAAACATAATGACTTAGCTCCTCGCAGTTGAGTTCAGCCCCGGGACAGTAGTAGGTCATGTCTACCAAGCGCTGGACATGTTTGCTTGCACCGAAATAAGCTGACAATACAAATTAGTTGTCAACTATTTTTGAATAAACGATATCAAAGACATAAATATGGTTGAGAAACTTACATAATGGTATAACTGGAGGCGTCTGCACATTGACCCAGATGTCGGTATTACCTTCAATATCATCTTCCGGACGAATATCAAAGGTGATAACCATAGCAGGCTCAAATGCATAAGTCTTGCATAGTGCTCGCCATGTTTTGCATCCAAAATAGGTGTAGTCGTGTGAATTGTATAATTTTGCGTGGAAAATATAACCATGCTCGGTCTTCAAGTAAACTTTCTTTACCTCCATAGTATGACTGAAACCTATCTTATCCAATACAAAAACTCTTGCATGGCAGGGGATACGCTAGTAGAATAGTAAAAAAAATATAAGTTGAAGCAAATGAAGCAGATGTCATGCTTAATTACGAAAAAGGACTTGTCGTTGTGACTTACTGTATCCACTTCGAAGTTCTTGTCCAGCTTGATGCTAAAGCGCCTATCATCATCTAGGAAGATTCCGTCGCACAGGCCGCGCTCGTCTTTGCAGTATTTGCAAATACCGAAATCCTTTTCGTCGTCAGACATTTCCTATGTTCATAGTTAAAACATTAACTGAAAATCGATTGAAGACAACTACCAGGATACTCAACACACAAATCCGGGGCACTCGATATTTCCTACATATTCTGGCACAAGTCATGCCAAAATTCACGGAAAAATCCGGCATGACCTTTACTAAAATAGGACATATCGAGCGCCTGAAATTTGCTGGAACGGAAATGAATCAACACTCCAGCAAAACATAGGCCACTCGGAGGTGTAACCTGCAAACATGACCGGCCACTTGGATATTGAGCAAGACAAGATATACATTTCAAAATATCTTATAGGACTCAAATTAGCATGCATTCAATAAGCAAAAGTAAATCATCTCATGCGTCCGTACATCGTCGAATATTATCACTAATACATCCCGAATAGTGTCATACATATAACATCACTAATACAACTAAAACCCTAGCACACGACGGGGATCGGCGCGGGCGGTGGACACCCATAGAGAAGGAACCATCACGGGATCATAACTCCAGTGAGATCCCTGGAGAACCTGCCAGGTATTGGAGAACCTGTGCTCCAACGCAAACAAGTAGCGACGGACGTGCGCGTCCTCCTCACTGACACGGTGACGCACCACCTCCGCGGAGTCCTCGAGCCTCCGGACCGTCACTGGCCCACGCGACCGCCACGAAAGAAGGTTCGGGTCAACGACAGGCTGGCTCCTCACCAACCTGCGCCCCCCGGTAGGTAGCGCCTCCCAGTACCACCCCGGCGGAGCCCAGTCCCGGACATGGCCCATCTGGTCAAGCAGGTGTCATCCTCCGCAGACTCGACGACGAGGATGCGAGAAAGGCATCGTCCACGTCGATGCGGGAAAAATTGCTTTAACTAAAAAAATAGCAACAAGTTCTTACTAACTAGTTCTATTAATTCAACTAGTTCTTACTAAAAATAAACTTACTATAAATAAAAATATTCTAGTACCTAATTAGTACCTAGTTCTTACTAACTAATTAGTACCTAGGAACTACTGCCCTAATTACCATCTAATTTGATGAACCTATAGGGGTGGAAAGTGGTAGAGGATATTCCAATTATCCAACTATAAAGTGAAATAAGTGGTCCAATTTTACTCATTTTATGATTCATCTTAGAAATTTGATTCGTTTCCACCCTTACATGAACCCTAACTCATTTGAGCCGCATCCGCATCCGATTCGTTTCCACCCTTACATGGACCCTAACTAATTTGATGCAACTAAAATATAAAGAAACCCTAGGCAGAGGTAGGGGAGAGGGAGGAGCAGGCGTGCTCACCTCGGGTGCCTGCGACGAGGGAGGGGCAGGCAGCGTCGAGGTCGGGGTCGGGGCTTGGGTGCACGGCGGATGGCGGCGTCAAGGTCGGGGGCGGGGGCGGCGTCCGGGGCGGCGTTGAGGTCGGGGGCGGGGCGGCATTGAATCTGGGGTCGGGGCGGCGTAGAGGGTGTGTGGAGAGTGTGCCGCGGCCGACGGGCGACGGTGGCGGCGAGAGTGGAGAGTTGGATTTGGGGGAAGTGGCCGTGGGGAAGGACGAACCCGTGGTTAAGTCAGAAGTAGCAGTAGCGTGTTCCAGAAAGGGCGCTACTGCTACGTTAGCTACAGCGCGTTCTGGGATACACGCTACTGCTACTCCTTTCTCTTTTGCCACTTTTTCATTTAGTTTTCTTCACATTTTATTTTTTTCCTTTCACCTTATTCTATTTCTGTCATTTTCAGTTACCTTTCTATTTGCTTTCCATTTAATTTTATATGCTTTAGCAGTAGCGAGTTTATATTAAAATGCGTTGCTACAAAGAAAGTAGCAGTAGCGCGGTTCGTTATAGGTCGCTACTACTATGTGTAGCCTATCGGCTAAGCCGTGGGAATTTTAGTAGTAACATGTTTAGAACAAGACGCGCTACTGCTAGAACTTTATTTGCAGCGCGGTTTGCACAGGCGCGCTACTGCTACTTAGCACCAGCGTGCTTTTTTAACCCTCGCTACTGCTAAAGTTATGTGTATAAGGTTTTCCCTAGTAGTGACAGCCTGTAAAGAATTCAGCAAGATCCATACTTCCCTAGCTCCAAAAATTATGTAATAAAATTCCCACTGTAGTAAATTTATCAGATCTTATTATGCAAAAGGTTTCAACATTTTATCATATTCTGACTTTTCTAGGGAATTTTTGCAACAGCGGTAAACTTTATGTTTTGAAACAGCAACATGTATACTTGCAAAATAAGCATGGTAAAGGCTATCCTTGACATTTTTATTGAAAATAGAGATGCAGAACATTAATCTAAATAAAAGAAAGCAAATACTAACAAAATAAAATGACGCTCCAAGCAAAACACATATCATGTGGTGAATAAAAATATAGCTCCAAGTAAATTTACCGATGAACAAAGACGAAAGAGGGGATGCCATCCGGGGCATCCCCAAGCTTAGGCTCTTGGTTGTTCCTTGAATATTAACTTGGAGTGCCTTGAGTATCCCCAAGCTTAGGCTCTTTCCACTCCTTATTTCATAGTTCATCGAATCTTTACCCAAAACTTGGAAACTTCACAACACAAAACTCAACAGAAAAATTGTAAGCTCCGTTAGTATAAGAAAATAAATAACCACTTTTGGTACTGGTGTGTGTTGGGGAACGTAGTAATTTCAAAAAAATTCCTACGCACATGCAAGATCATGGTGATGCATAGCAACGAGAAGGGAGAGTGTTGTCTACGTACCCTCGTAGACCGAAGCGGAAGCGTTGACGCAACGTAGAGGAAGTAGTCGTACGTCTTCCCGGTCCAACCGATCCAAGCACCGTTACTCCGGCACCTCCGAGTTCTTGGCACACGTTCAGCTCGATGACGCACCCCGGGCTCCGATCCAGCAAAGCTTCAGGGAGGAGTTCTGTCAGCATGACAGCGTGGTGACGATCTTGATGTTCAACCGTCGCAGGGCTTCGCCTAAGCACCGCTACAATATGACCGAGGTGTAATATCGTGGAGGGGGGCACCGCACACGGCTAAGGAACGATCACGAAGATCAACTTGTGTGTCCTAGGGTGCCCCCCTGCCCCCGTATATAAAGGAGCAAGGGGGGAGGCCGGCCGGCCCTATGGGGCGCGCCAAAGGGAGGGGGGAGTCCTCCTCCTAGTGGGAGTAGGACTCCCCTTTCCTAGTCCAACTAGGAAGAAAGAGGGGGAAGGAAAGAGAGGGAGAGGGAAAGAGGGGCCGCGCCACCTCCTGGGCTGCTGCCCTCTCACTCCCCTCAGGCCCACTAAGGCCCAATACTTCCCCGGGGGGTTCTGGTAACCCCTCCGGCACTCCGGTTTTCTCCGAAATCACCCGGAATACTTCCGGTGTCCGAATATAGTCGTCCAATATATCGATCTTTATGGCTCGACCATTTCGAGACTCCTCGTCATGTCCGTGATCACATCCGGGACTCCGAACAACCTTCGGTACATCAAAATACATAAACTCATAATGAAACTGTCATCGTAACGTTAAGTGTGCGGACCCTACGGTTCGAGAACAATGTAGACATGACCGAGACACGTCTCTGGTCAATAGACAATAGCGGAACCTGGATGCTCATATTGGTTCCTACATATTCTACGAAGATCTTTATCGGTCAGACCACATAACAACATACGTTGTTCCCTTTGTCATCGGTATGTTACTTGCCCGAGATTCGATCGTCGGTATCTCAATACCTAGTTCAATCTCGTCATCGGCAAGTCTCTTTACTCGTTCCGTAATACACCATCTCACAACTAACTCATTAGTTGTAATGCTTGCAAGGCTTATGTGATGTGCATTACCGAGAGGGCCCAGAGATACCTCTCCGACAATCGGAGTGACAAATCCTAATCTCGAAATACGCCAACCCAACATGTACCTTTGGAGACACCTGTAGAGCACCTTTATAATCACCCAGTTACGTTGTGATGTTTGGTAGCACACAAAGTGTTCCTCCGAAAAACGGGAGTTGCATAATCTCATAGTCATAGGAACATGTATAAGTCATGAAGAAAGCAATAGCAACATACTAAACGATCGGGTGCTAAGCTAATGGAATGGGTCATGTCAATCAGATCATTCAACTAATGATGTGATCCCGTTAATCAAATAACAACTCTTTGTTCATGGTTAGGAAACATAACCATCTTTGATTAACGAGCTAGTCAAGTAGAGGCATACTAGTGACACACTGTTTGTCTATGTATTCACACATGTATTACGTTTCCGGTTAATACAATTCTAGCATGAATAATAAACATTTATCATGATATAAGGAAATAAATAATAACTTTATTATTGCCTCTAGGGCATATTTCCTTCAGTCTCCCACTTGCACTAGAGTCAATAATCTAGATTACACAGTAATGATTCTAACACCCATGGAGCCTTGGTGCTGATCATGTTTTGCTCGTGGAAGAGGCTTAGTCAACGGGTCTGCTATATTCAGATCCGTATGTATCTTGCAAATCTCTATGTCTCCCACCTGGACTAGATCCCGGATGGAATTGAAGCATCTCTTGATGTGCTTGGTTCTCTTGTGAAATCTGGATTCCTTTGCCAAGGCAATTGCACCAGTATTGTCACAAAAGATTTTCATTGGACCCGATGCACTAGGTATGACACCTAGATCGGATATGAACTCCATCATCCAGACTCCTTCATTTGCTGCTTCCGAAGCAGCTATGTATTCCGCTTCAGACGTAGATCCCGCCACGACGCTTTGTTTAGAACTGCACCAACTGATAGCTCCACCGTTTAATGTAAACACGTATCCGGTTTGCGATTTAGAATCGTCCGGATCAGTGTCAAAGCTTGCATCAACATAACCATTTACGATGAGCTCTTTGTCACCTCCATATACGAGAAGCATATCCTTAGTCCTTCTCAGGTACTTCAGGATGTTCTTGACCGCTGTCCAGTGATCCACTCCTGGGTTACTTTGGTACCTCCCTGCTAGACTTATAGCAAGGCACACATCAGGTCTGGTACACAGCATTGCATACATGATAGAGCCTATGGCTGAAGCATAGGGAACATCTTTCATTTTCTCTCTATCTTCTGCAGTGGCCGGGCATTGAGTCTGACTCAATTTCACACCTTGTAACACAGGCAAGAACCCTTTCTTTGCTTGGTCCATTTTGAACTTCTTCAAAATCTTGTCAAGGTATGTGCTTTGTGAAAGTCCAAGTAAGCATCTCGATCTATCTCTATAGATCTTAATGCCTAATATGTAAGCAGCTTCACCGAGGACTTTCATTGAAAAACTCTTATTCAGGTATCCCTTTATGCTATCCAGAAATTCTATATCATTTCCAATCAGTAATATGTCATCCACATATAATATCAGAAATGCTACAGAGCTCCCACTCACTTTCTTGTAAATACAGGCTTCTCCAAAAGTCTGTATAAAATCAAATGCTTTGATCACACTATCAAAGCGTTTATTCCAACTCCGAGAGGCTTGCACCAGTCCATAGATGGATCGCTGGAGCTTGCACACTTTGTTAGCTCCCTTTGGATCGACAAAACCTTTTGGTTGCATCATATACAACTCTTCTTCTAGAAACCCATTCAGGAATGCAGTTTTGACATCCATCTGCCAAATTTCATAATCATAAAATGCGGCAATTGCTAACATGATTCGGACAGACTTAAGCATCGCTACGGGTGAGAAGGTCTCATCGTAGTCAATCCCTTGAACTTGCCGAAACCCTTTTGCAACAAGTCGAGCTTTGTAGACAGTAATATTACCGTCAGCGTCAATCTTCTTCTTGAAGATCCATTTATTCTCAATCGCTTGCCGATCATCGGGCAAGTCAACCAAAGTCCACACTTTGTTCTCATACATGGATCCCATCTCAGATTTCATGGCTTCAAGCCATTTTGCGGAAGCTGGGCTCACCATCGCTTCTTCATAGTTCGTAGGTTCATCATGATCTAGTAGCATGACTTCCAGAACAGGATTACCGTACCACTCTGGTGCAGATCTCACTCTGGTTGATCTACGAGGTTCAGTAGTATCTTGTTCTGAAGTTTCATGATCATTATCATTAGCTTCCTCACTTATTGGTGTAGGTGTCACAGAAACAGGTTTCTGTGATGCATTACTCTCCAACAAGGGAGCAGGTACAGTTACCTCGTCAAGTTCTACTTTCCTCCCACTCACTTCTTTCGAGAGAAACTCCTTCTCCAGAAAGTTTCCGAACTTAGCAACAAAAGTCTTGCCTTCGGATCTGTGATAGAAGGTGTATCCAATAGTCTCCTTTGGATATCCTATGAAGACACATTTCTCCGATTTGGGTTCGAGCTTATCAGGTTGAAGCTTTTTCACATAAGCATCGCAGCCCCAAACTTTCAGAAACGACAACTTTGGTTTCTTGCCAAACCATAGTTCATAAGGCGTCGTCTCAACGGATTTGATGGTGCCCTATTTAACGTGAATGCGGCCGTCTCTAAAGCATAACCCCAAAACGATAGCGGTAAATCGGTAAGAGACATCATAGATCGCACCATATCAAGTAAAGTACGATTACGACGTTCGGACACACCATTACGCTGTGGTGTTCCGGGTGGCGTGAGTTGTGAAACTATTCCACATTGTTTCAAATGTACACCAAACTCGTAACTCAAATATTCTCCTCCATCATCAGATCGTAGGAATTTTATTTTCTTGTTACGATTTTTCAACTTCACTCTGAAATTGTTTGAACTTTTCAAACGTTTCAGACTTATGTTTCACTAAGTAGATATACCCATATCTGCTTAAGTCATCTGTGAAGGTGAGAGAATAACGATATCCGCCACGAGCCTCAATATTCATCGGACCACATACATCTGTATGTATGATTTCCAATAAATCTGTTGCTCTCTCCATAGTACCGGAGAACGGCGTTTTAGTCATCTTGCCCATAAGGCACGGTTCGCAAGTACCAAGTGATTCATAATCAAGTGGTTCCAAAAGTCCATCAGTATGGAGTTTCTTCATGCACTTTACACCGATATGACCTAAACGGCAGTGCCAAAAATAAGTTGCACTATCATTATCAACTCTGCATCTTGTGGCTTCAACATTATGAATATGTGTGTCACTACTATCGAGATTCAATAAGAATAGACCATTATTCAAGGGTGCATGACCATAAAAGATATTACTCATATAAATAGAACAACCATTATTCTCTGATTTAAATGAATAACCGTCTCGCATCAAACAAGATCCAGATATAATGTTCATGCTTAACGCTGGCACCAAATAACAATTATTTAGGTCTAATATTAATCCCGAAGGTAGATGTAGAGGTAGCGTGCCGACTGCGATCACATCGACTTTGGAACCATTTCCCACACGCATCGTCACCTCGTCCTTAGCCAATCTTCGCTTAATCTGTACTCCCTATTTCGAGTTGCAAATATTAGCAACAGAACCAGTATAAAATACCCAGGTGCTACTGCGAGCATTAGTAAGGTACACATCAATAACATGTATATCACATATACCTTTGTTCACCTTACCATCCTTCTTATCCGCCAAATACTTGGGGCAGTTCCGCTTCCAGTGACCAGTCTGCTTGCAGTAGAAGCACTCAGTTTCAGGCTTAGATCCAGACTTGGGTTTCTTCTCTTGAGGAGCAACTTGCTTGCTGTTCTTCTTGAAGTTCCCCTTCTTCTTCCCTTTTCCCTTTTTCTTGAAACTAGTGGTATTGTTGACCATCAACACTTGATGCTCCTTCTTGATTTCTACCTCCGCAGCTTTCAGCATCGCGAAGAGCTCGGGAATAGTCTTATTCATCCCTTGCATATTATAGTTCATCACGAAGCTCTTGTAGCTTGGTGGAAGTGATTGGAGAATTCTGTCAATGACGCAATCATCCGGAAGATTAACTCCCAGTTGAATCAAGTGATTACAATACCCAGACATCTTGAGTATATGCTCACTGACAGAACTGTTCTCCTCCATCTTGCAGCTATAGAACTTATTGGAGACTTCATATCTCTCAATCCGGGCATTTGCTTGAAATATTAACTTCAACTCCTGGAACATCTCATATGCCCCATGACGTTCAAAACGTCGTTGAAGTCCCGGTTCTAAGCCGTAAAGCATGGCACATTGAACTATCGAGTAGTCATCAGCTTTGCTCTGCCAGACATTCATAACATCTGGTGTTGCTCCAGCAGCAGGCCTGGCACCCAGCGGTGCTTCCAGGACGTAATTCTTCTGTGCAGCAATGAGGATAATCCTCAAGTTACGGACCCAGTCCGTGTAATTGCTACCATCATCTTTCAACTTTGCTTTCTCTAGGAACGCATTAAGATTCAACGGAACAACAGCATGGGCCATCTATCTACAATCAAACATACATAAGCAAGATAATATCAGGTACTAAGTTCATGATAAATTTAGGTTCAATTAATCATATTACTTAAGAACTCCCACTTAGATAGATATCCCTCTAATCCTCTAAGTGATTACGTGATCCAAATTAACTAAACCATGTCCGATCATCACGTGAGATGGAGCAGTTTCATTGGTGAACATCACTATGTTGATCATATCTACTATATGATTCACGCTCGACCTTTCGGTCTCCGTGTTCCGAGGCCATATCTGTATATGCTTGGCTCGTCAAGTATAACCTGAGTATTCCGCGTGTGCAACTGTTTTGCACCCGTTGTATTTGAACGTAGAGCCTATCACACCCGATCATCACGTGGTGTCTCAGCACGAAGAACTTTCGCAACGGTGCATACTCAGGGAGAAAACTTCTTGATAATTTAGAGAGAGATAATCTTATAATGCTACCGTCAATCAAAGTAAGATAAGATGCATAAAAGATAAACATCACATGCAATCAATATAAGTGATATGATATGGCCATCATCATCTTGTGCTTGTGATCTCCATCTCCGAAGCACCGTCGTGATCACCATCGTCACCGGCGCGACACCTTGATCTCCATCGTAGCATCATTGTCGTCTCGCAAATCTTATGCTTCCACGACTATCGCTACCGCTTAGTGATAAAGTAAAGCATTACAGCGTGATTGCATTGCATACAATAAAGCGACAACCATATGGCTCCTGCCAGTTGCCGATAACTCGGTTACAAAACATGATCATCTCATACAATAAAATTTAGCATCATGTCTTGACCATATCACATCACAACATGCCCTGCAAAAACAAGTTAGACGTCCTCTACTTTGTTGTTGCAAGTTTTACGTGGCTGCTACGGACTTAACCAAGAACCAATCTTACCTACGCAACAAAAACACAACGATAGTTTGTCAAGTTGGTGTTGTTTCAACCTTTGCAAGGGCCGGGCGTAGCCACACTCGGTTCAACTAAAGTTGGAGAAACTGACACCCGCCAGCCACCTGTGTGCAAAGCACGGCGGTAGAACCAGTCTCGCGTAAGCGTACGCGTAATGTCGGTCCGGGCCACTTCATCCAACAATACTGCCGAACCAAAGTATGACATGCTAGTAAGCAGTATGACTTATATCGCCCACAACTCACGTGTGTTCTACTCGTGCATATAACATCAAACCATAAAACCTAGGCTCGGATGCCACTGTTGGGGAACGTAGTAATTTCAAAAAAATTCCTACGCACACGCAAGATCATGGTGATGCATAGCAACGAGAAGGGAGAGTGTTCTCTACGTACCCTCGTAGACCGAAGCGGAAGCGTTGACGCAACATAGAGGAAGTAGTCATACGTCTTCCCGGTCCAACCGATCCAAGCACCGTTACTCCGGCACCTCCGAGTTCTTGGCACACGTTCAGCTCGATGACGCTCCCCGGGCTCCAATCTAGCAAAGCTTCGGGGAGGAGTTCTGTTAGCACGACGGCGTGGTGACGATCTTGATGTTCAACCGTCGCAGGGCTTGGCCTAAGCACCGCTACAATATGACCGAGGTGTAATATCGTGGGGGGGGGGCACCGCACACGGCTAAGAAATGATCACGAAGATCAACTTGTGTGTCCTAGGGTGCCCCCCTGCCCCCGTATATAAAGGAGCAAGGGGGGAGGCCGGCCGGCCCTATGGGGCGCGCCAAAGGGAGGGGGGAGTCCTCCTCCTAGTGGGAGTAGGACTCCCCTTTCATAGTCCAACTAGGAAGAAAGAGGGGGAAGGAAAGAGAGGGAGAGGGAGAGGGAAAGAGGCCCCCCCCCGCTCCCTAGTCCAATTCGGACTCCCCATGGGGGGGCGCGCCACCTCCTGGGCTGCTGCCCTCTCTCTCCCCTCAGGCCCACTAGGGCCCAATACTTCCCCGGGGGGTTCCGGTAACCCCTCCGGCACTCCGGTTTTCTGCGAAATCACCCGGAACACTTCCGGTGTCCGAATATAGTCGTCCAATATATCGATCTTTTTGTCTCGACCATTTCGAGACTCCTCGACATGTCCGTGATCACATCCGGGACTCCGAAAAACCTTCGGTATATCAAAATACATAAACTCATTATGAAACTGTCATCGTAACGTTAAGCGTGCGGACCATACGGTTCGAGAACAATGTAGACATGACCGAGACACGTCTCTGGTCAATAACCAATAGCGGAACCTGGATGCTCATATTGGTTCCTACATATTCTACGAAGATCTTTATCGGTCAGACTGCATAACAACATACGTTGTTCCCTTTGTCATCGGTATGTTACTTGCCCGAGATTCGATCGTCGGTATCTCAATACCTAGTTCAATCTCATCACCGGCAAGTCTCTTTACTCGTTCCGTAATACATCACCTCACAACTAACTCATTAGTTGTAATGCTTGCAAGGCTTATGTGATGTGCATTACCGAGAGGGCCCAGAGATACCTCTCCGACAATCGGAGTGACAAATCCTAATCTCGAAATACGCCAACCCAACATGTACCTTTGGAGACACATGTAGAGCACCTTTATAATCACCCAGTTACATTGTGACGTTTGGTAGCACACAAAGTGTTCCTCCGGAAAACGGGAGTTGCATAATCTCATAGTCATAGGAACATGTATAAGTCATGAAGAAAGCAATAGCAACATACTAAACGATCGGGTGCTAAGCTAATGGAATGGGTCATGTCAATCAGATCATTCAACTAATGATGTGATCCCGTTAATCAAATAACAACTCTTTGTTCATGGTTAGGAAACATAACCATCTTTGATTAACGAGCTAGTCAAGTAGAGGCATACTAGTGACACTCTGTTTGTCTATGTATTCACACATGTATTATGTTTCCGGTTAATACAATTCTAGCATGAATAATAAACATTTATCATGATATAAGGAAATAAATAATAACTTTATTATTGCCTCTAGGGCATATTTCCTTCAGTCTCCCACTTGCACTAGAGTCAATAATCTAGATTACACAGTAATGATTCTAACACCCATGGAGCCTTGGTGTTGATCATGTTTTGCTCGTGGAAGAGGCTTAGTCAACGGGTCTGCTACATTCAGATCCGTATGTATCTTGCAAATCTCTATGTCTCCCACCTGGACTAGATCCCGGATGGAATTGAAGCATCTCTTGATGTGCTTGGTTCTCTTGTGAAATCTGGATTCCTTTGCCAAGGCAATTGCACCAGTATTGTCACAAAAGATTTTCATTGGACCCGATGCACTAGGTATGACACCTAGATCGGATATGAACTCCTTCATCCAGACTCCTTCATTTGCTGCTTCCGAAGCAGCTATGTATTCCGCTTCACACGTAGATCCCGCCACGACGCTTTGTTTAGAACTGCACCAACTGATAGCTCCACCGTTTAATGTAAACACGTATCCGGTTTGCGATTTAGAATCGTCCGGATCAGTGTCAAAGCTTGCATCAATGTAACCATTTACGATGAGCTCTTTGTCACCTCCATATATGAGAAACATATCCTTAGTCCTTCTCAGGTACTTCAGGATGTTCTTGACCGCTGTCCAGTGATCCACTCCTGGATTACTTTGGTACCTCCCTGCTAGACTTATAGCAAGGCACACATTAGGTCTGGTACACAGCATTGCATACATGATAGAGCCTATGGCTGAAGCATAGGGAACATCTTTCATTTTCTCTCTATCTTCTGCAGTGGTCGGGCATTGAGTCTGACTCAATTTCACACCTTGTAACATAGGCAAGAACCCTTTCTTTGCTTGATCCATTTTGAACTTCTTCAAAATCTTGTCAAGGTATGTGCTTTGTGAAAGTCCAATTAAGCGTCTCGATCTATCTCTATAGATCTTAATGCCTAATATGTAAGCAGCTTCACCGAGGTCTTTCATTGAAAAACTCTTATTCAGGTATCCCTTTATGCTATCCAGAAATTCTATATCATTTCCAATCAGTAATATGTCGTCCACATATAATATCAGAAATGCTACAGAGCTCCCACTCACTTTCTTGTAAATACAGGCTTCTCCAAAAGTCTGTATAAAACCAAATGCTTTGATCACACTATCAAAGCGTTTATTCCAACTCCGAGAGGCTTGCACCAGTCCATAGATGAATCGCTGGAGCTTGCACACTTTGTTAGCTCCCTTTGGATCGACAAAACCTTCTGGTTGCATCATATACAACTCTTCTTCCAGAAACCCATTCAGGAATGTAGTTTTGACATCCATCTGCCAAATTTCATAATCATAAAATGCGGCAATTGCTAACATGATTCAGACAGACTTAAGCATCGCTACGGGTGAGAAGGTCTCATTGTAGTCAATCCCTTGAACTTGCCGAAACCCTTTTGCGACAAGTCGAGCTTTGTAGACAGTAATATTACCGTCAGCATCAGTCTTCTTCTTGAAGATCCATTTATTCTCAATCGCTTGCCGATCATCGGGCAACTCAACCAAAGTCCACACTTTGTTTTCATACATGGATCCCATCTCAGATTTCATGGCTTCAAGCCATTTTGCGGAATCTGGGCTCACCATCGCTTCTTCATAGTTCGTAGGTTCATCATGATCTAGTAGCATGACTTCCAGAACAGGATTACCGTACCACTCTAGTGCGGATCTCACTCTGGTTGATCTACGAGGTTCAGTAGTATCTTGTTCTGAAGTTTCATGATCATTATCATTAGCTTCCTTGTTCTGAAGTTTCATGATCATTATCATTAGCTTCCTCACTTATTGGTGTAGGTGTCACAGAAACAGGTTTTTGTGATGCATTACTCTCCAACAAGGGAGCAGGTACAGTTACCTCGTCAAGTTCTACTTTCCTCCCACTCACTTCTTTCGAGAGAAACTCCTTCTCCAGAAAGTTTCTGAACTTAGCAACAAAAGTCTTGCCTTCGGATCTGTGATAGAAGGTGTATCCAATAGTCTCCTTTGGATATCCTATGAAGACACATTTCTCCGATTTGGGTTCGAGCTTATTAGGTTGAAGCTTTTTCACATAAGCATCGCAGCCCCAAACTTTCAGAAACGACAACTTTGGTTTCTTGCCAAACCATAGTTCATAAGGCGTCGTCTCAACGGATTTGATGGTGCCCTATTTAACGTGAATGCGGCCGTCTCTAAAGCATAACCCCAAAACAATAGCGGTAAATCGGTAAGAGACATCATAGATCGCACCATATCAAGTAAAGTATGATTACGACGTTCGGACACACCATTACGCTGTGGTGTTCTGGGTGGCGTGAGTTGCGAAAATATTCCACATTGTTTCAAATGTACATCAAACTCGTAACTCAAATATTCTCCTCCATGATCAGATCGTAGGAATTTTATTTTCTTGTTACGATGATTTTCAACTTCACTCTGAAATTCTTTGAACTTTTCAAACATTTCAGACTTATGTTTCATTAATTAGATATACCCATATCTGCTTAAGTCATCTGTGAAGGTGAGAAAATAACGATATCCGCCACGAGCCTCAATATTCATCGGACCACATACATCTGTATGTATGATTTCCAATAAATCTGTTGCTCTCTCCATAGTACGGGAGAACGGTGTTTTAGTCATCTTGCCCATAAGGCACGGTTCGCAAGTACCAAGTGATTAATAATCAAGTGGTTCCAAAAGTCCATCAGTATGGAGTTTCTTCATGCGCTTTACACCGATATGACCTAAACGGCAGTGCCAAAAATAAGTTGCACTATCATTATCAACTCTGCATCTTTTGGCTTCAACATTATGAATATGTGTGTCACTACTATCGAGATTCAATAAGAATAGACCATTCTTCAAGGGTGCATGACCATAAAAGATATTACTCATATAAATAGAACAACCATTATTCTCTGATTTAAATGAATAACCATCTCGCATCAAACAAGATCCAGATATAATGTTCATGCTTAACGCTGGCACCAAATAACAATTATTTAGGTCTAATATTAATCACGAAGGTAGATGTAGAGGTAGCGTGCCGACTGCGATCACATCGACTTTGAAACCATTTCCCACGCGCATCGTCCTTAGCCAATCTTCGCTTAATCTGTACTCTCTATTTCGAGTTGCAAATATTAGCAACAGAACCAGTATCAAATCCCCAGGTGCTACTGCGAGCATTAGTAAGGTACACATCAATAACATGTATATCACATATACCTTTATTCACCTTACCATCCTTCTTATCCGCCAAATACTTGGGGCAGTTCCGCTTCCAGTGACCAGTCTGCTTGCAGTAGAAACACTCAGTTTCAGGCTTAGGTCCAGACTTGAGTTTCTTCTCTTGAGCAGCAACTTGCTTGCTGTTCTTCTTGAAGTTCCCCTTCTTCTTCCCTTTGCCCTTTTTCTTGAAACTAGTGGTCTTGTTGACCATCAACACTTGATGCTCCTTCTTGATTTCTACCTCCGCAGCTTTCAGCATCGCGAAGAGCTCGGGAATAGTCTTATTCATCCCTTGCATATTATAGTTCATCACAAAGCTCTTGTAGCTTGGTGGAAGTGATTGGAGAATTCTGTCAATGACGCAATCATCCGGAAGATTAACTCCCAGTTGAATCAAGTGATTACAATACCCAGACATCTTGAGTATATGCTCACTGACAGAACTGTTCTCCTCCATCTTGCAGCTATAGAACTTATTGGAGACTTCATATCTCTCAATCCGGGCATTTGCTTGAAATATTAACTTCAACTCCTGGAACATCTCATATGCCCCATGACGTTCAAAACGTCGTTGAAGTCCCGGTTCTAAGCCGTAAAGCATGGCACATTGAACTATCGAGTAGTCATCAGCTTTGCTCTACCAGACGTTCATAACATCTGGTGTTGCTCCAGCAGCAGGCCTGGCACCCAGCGGTGCTTCCAGGACGTAATTCTTCTGTGCAGCAATGAGGATAATCCTCAAGTTACGGACCCAGTCCGTGTAATTGCTACCATCATCTTTCAACTTTGCTTTCTCAAGGAACGCATTAAAATTCAACGGAACAACAGCACGGTCCATCTATCTACAATCAAACATACATAAGCAAGATACTATCAGATACTAAGTTCATGATAAATTTAGGTTCAATTAATCATATTACTTAAGAACTCCCACTTAGATAGATATCCCTCTAATCCTCTAAGTGATTACGTGATCCAAATTAACTAAACCATGTCCGATCATCACGTGAGATGGAGCAGTTTCATTGGTGAACATCACTATGTTGATCATATCTACTATATGATTCACGCTCGACCTTTCGGTCTCCGTGTTCCGAGGCCATATCTGTATATGCTTGGCTCGTCAAGTATAACCTGAGTATTCCGCGTGTGCAACTGTTTTGCACCCGTTGTATTTGAACGTAGAGCCTATCACACCCGATCATCACGTGGTGTCTCAGCACGAAGAACTTTCGCAACGGTGCATACTCAGGGAGAAAACTTCTTGATAATTTAGAGAGAGATAATCTTATAATGCTACCGTCAATCAAAGTAAGATAAGATGCATAAAAGATAAACATCACATGCAATCAATATAAGTGATATGATATGGCCATCATCATCTTGTGCTTGCGATCTCCATCTCCGAAGCACCGTCGTGATCACCATCGTCACCGGCGCGGCACCTTGATCTCCATCGTAGCATTGTTGTCGTCTCGCCAATCTTATGCTTCCACGACTATCGCTACTGCTTAGTGATAAAGTAAAGCATTACAGCGTGATTGCATTGCATACAATAAAGCGACAACCATATGGCTCCTGCCAGTTGCCGATAACTCGGTTACAAAACATGATCATCTCATACAATAAATTTTAGCATCATGTCTTGACCATATCACATCACAACATGCCCTGCAAAAACAAGTTAGACGTCCTCTATTTTGTTGTTGAAAGTTTTACGTGGCTGCTACGGGCTTAAGCAAGAACCAATCTTACCTACGCTTCAAAAACACAACGATAGTTTGTCAAGTTGGTGCTGTTTTAACCTTCGCAAGGACCGGGCGTAGCCACACTCGGTTCAACTAAAGTTGGAGAAACTGACACCCGCCAGCCACCTGTGTGCAAAGCATGGCGGTAGAACCAGTCTCGCGTAAGCGTACGCGTAATGTCGGTCCGGGCCGCTTCATCCAACAATACCGCCGAACCAAAGTATGACATGCTGGTAAGCAGTATGACTTATATCGCCCACAACTCACTTGTGTTCTACTCGTGCATATAACATCAAACCATAAAACCTAGGCTCGGATGCCACTGTTGGGGAACGTAGTAATTTCAAAAAAATTCCTACGCACACGCAAGATCATGGTGATGCATAGCAACGAGAAGGGAGAGTGTTGTCTACGTACCCTCGTAGAATGAAGCGGAAGCGTTGACGCAACATAGAGGAAGTAGTCGTACGTCTTCCCGGTCCAATCGATCCAAGCACCGTTACTCTGGCACCTCCGAGTTCTTGGCACACGTTCAGCTCGATGACGCTCCCCGGGCTCCGATTCAGCAAAGCTTCGGGGAGGAGTTCTGTCAGCACGACAGCGTGGTGACGATCTTGATGTTCAACCGTCGCAGGGCTTCGCCTAAGCACCGCTACAATATGACCGAGGTGTAATATCGTGGAGGGGGGCACCGCACACGGCTAAGGAATGATCACGAAGATCAACTTGTGTGTCCTAGGGTGCCCCCCTACCCTCGTATATAAAGGAGCAAGGGGAGAGGCCGGCCGGCCCTATGGGGCGCGCCAAAGGGAGGGGGGAGTCCTCCTCCTAGTGGGAGTAGGACTCCCCTTTCGTAGTCCAACTAGGAAGAAAGAGAGGAAGGAAAGAGAGGGAGAGGGAAAGGGAAAGAGGGGCCGCGCCCCCCTCCCTAGTCCAATTCGGACTCCCCATGGGGGGCGCGCCACCTCCTGGGCTGCTGCCCTCTCTCTCCCCTCAGGCCCACTAAGGCCCAATACTTCCCCGGGGGGTTCCGGTAACCCCTCCGGCACTCCGGTTTTCTCCGAAATCACCCAGAACACTTCCGGTGTCCGAATATAGTCGTCCAATATATTGATCTTTATGTCTCGACCATTTCGAGACTCCTCGTCATGTCCGTGATCACATCCGGGACTCCAAACAACCTTCGGTACATCAAAATACATAAACTCATAATGAAACCGTCATCGTAACATTAAGCGTGCGGACCCTACGGTTCGAGAACAATGTAGACATGACCGAGACACGTCTCTGGTCAATAACCAATAGCGGAACCTGGATGCTCATATTGGTTCCTACATATTCTACGAAGATCTTTATCGGTCAGACCGCATAACGACATACGTTGTTCCCTTTGTCATCGGTATGTTACTTGCCCGAGATTCGATCGTCGGTATCTCAATACCTAGTTCAATCTCGTCACCGGCAAGTCTCTTTACTCGTTCCGTAATACATCATCTCACAACTAACTCATTAGTTGTAATGCTTGCAAGGCTTATGTGATGTGCATTACCGAGAGGGCCCAGAGATACCTCTCCGACAATCGGAATGACAAATCCTAATCTCGAAATACTCCAACCCAACATGTACCTTTGGAGACACCTGTAGAGCACCTTTATAATCACCCAGTTACGTTGTGACGTTTGGTAGCACACAAAGTGTTCCTCCGGCAAACGGGAGTTGCATAATCTCATAGTCATAGGAACATGTATAAGTCATGAAGAAAGCAATAGCAACATACTAAACGATCGGGTGCTAAGCTAATAGAATTGGTCATGTCAATCAGATCATTCAACTAATGATGTGATCCCGTTAATCAAATACCAACTCTTTGTTCATGGTTAGGAAACATAACCATCTTTGATTAACGAGCTAGTCAAGTAGAGGCATACTAGTGATACTCTGTTTGTCTATGTATTCACACATGTATTATGTTTCCGGTTAATACAATTCTAGCATGAATAATAAACATTTATCATGATATAAGGAAATAAATAATAACTTTATTATTGCCTCTAGGGCATATTTCCTTCAGTGTGAACTCATTCTAAATTCATATTAGTGTAATATCTACTGTATTCCAACTTATCTATGGTTCATACCCTCCGATACTACTCATAGATTCATCAAAATAAGCAAACAACACATAGAAAATAGAATCTGTCAAAAACAGAACAGTCTGTAGTAATCTGCATGTAACGCAAACTTCTGGAACTCAGAAAAATCTGCCAAAATAGGAAAACCTGGATAATTTGATTATTGATCTACTGCAATTTGAATCAGTATTTTATCACTTTATGGTGATTTTTAAAAATTGTTTTCGTGAGCAGAAAGTTTCTGTCTTTTTGCGTTTCACTCAGGACTGGTCCGCAAAGTATTGCCTCTAACTTTTGCATGCGAACTCGGATTGAGACGATTTTTATATCAAAATCGATCATTTCGACAAGATGAAGACAACTCGTGCAGATCATGTTTCCATATGGGGCCGTCTTGGGGGCGCAATGAGCTCAATAGCGTTCTGAATACAAAATCTCAGTATTTCGAACACAACTTTATAATCGTGCCACTTTTGAGCAACAACACATGCCCCCCTCTTTTTCGGTAAAGCTAGCATGCCGAAAAATAACATACACCATGTTGGTTCCAAGGACGATGTCAACACTCCATCGACCATTTATATGTGCTTAGGACGAAAATTTTATATCAGCCATTGATTGTAACTTCTTGTTCACATCATACCTTGTAACCGATTACGACCAATGGGCTTTAAAGAGATGGGAATGAACCCATTCCTTGTAGCACTAAGGAAATAAAACTCCGAGATGTCACGCCCTGTTAAACAATTAATATCGGGATGATTCCAATCCACCGATGCATCGGCCAAAGCAATACTAGCCGAATTATCCGCGTGAATGACTTCTACCTCATCATCGACCCATTGTATTAAAAACGGATGCATGGTAGATGGCACACATTGGTTAGCATGAACCAGTTGCGGCCTAATATAACATTATAGTTACCTTGCACCTCAGCGATGAATAATGTGGTGGCCAAAGTTTTACTTCCCACAGCGAGTTCCATGCACATCACACCTTTGACTTCTGTCTTTTCTTTACCCTCAAATGCATTAAGTACCATATTGGTCTTCATCAATGCATCATCATCTAACCCGAACTTCTTGAAGACCGAGTAGGGCATAAGATTTACCACACCACCACCATCAACGAGCATCCTAGCAACCGACGATCTGTTAATATGACCTTTGAGGTACAATGGTTTCAAGTGTTTCACCGGTTCTTTTGGCTTCTCGAAGATATCATTCTTAGGACCAAAATACAGCTGGCTACCTCCCCTTCTTCACTATAGCACGAAACTCGGTAGGTAAGCAATATACCATATTAATATTCATACCATCCCGAACCAGCATAGATTAGTAATCCACCATCTCATCTTCGTCTCCCAATGTGTACATTGGGCTTAAAGATTCCTCAGTTGAAGGGGATGTTTCAGGTGCTGTGGATGATGTAATAGGGGTGGCATCATCCTCTTTTGGTGGTGAAGGTGTTGCTACAGCTAATGTAGAAGCATCTGTGTTTTGTTTCTGTTTAGGCATCCACACTTGTTTTGTGAGTGCCATGGGCCGAATTTCACTGAACAATTCGTCCCTTTGCCTTTCCTCTTTGTGCCCCACCTTATCTTGGTTCCTCATTCATTGTAATCTCCTTTTCATGATCTTAGTTAAACTAGGAGGACACCACTTAGGTTGAATATGTTTGGAATCCCTTGGTTTGGCCTTGCTTGTGCTTGCCTCATGATCATTAACCATGGAACCCTGCTGAACAATAACAATATCACCATTAGAAGTAGCCAGATTACCAACAACTTGCTTTTCGATCTCCTTTTGCTTGTCACATTCTAAAATTTTCGTATTAGGTCACTTAACACGCCACACCTTTTTATTGGCCTTACTTGGAGAAATTTTTGTTGGCCGATTAGCACCATAGCTCAAATAAATACTCTCACGAGCAGGCCTTATCGGTGCTGCCCACCCCATATGGAAAGCATAAGGAGCCATTGGGGGCTGCCATCATCCTCTATTGGAGTATCTCATGTAATATGGCACATGGGAGGGTTGTGACATCCATGGTGTCGGTGCCCATGACCCATATAGCCTTGTATAGTGTCGAAACTCTTGTTCCAGAGGTGATCTTGAACACTATGCATATGATAGCCGATTAGAGCTTGAACCAGCCGCTTGACTTGCATATTTGGATAGCAGCATATCAAAAGTTGGCTTGATTCACTTGCGCTTAGTTTCACTCTTTCCCCACTTGCCAACTTCTGAATTCTTGGGCTTGATAAATTTAACATTAGTATCTTCTTGTACTTGTGGTTGCCCCCCAAGTGCAGGATTTTTTATGGTGATCTTCAATACTTCCTTGCCATCGGATTGCTTATCAAGCACAGCCTCTCTTCCCAAGACTTTGTCGCCCTCCTTGCATTTCCTGGATTCACCAATAACAACATTATCTTTATTAGCAGATTCGGCTATGCTAGAGCGAATTAACATTTTCTTTCCCTCCAAGTCCATGGTGTTTATCGGGAAGGGCTGTTTATCAACTTGTATCTCAGCAAAATTCAATCGTCCATCATTAAGGCCGATTGTATCTGTCATCAAAAAACATTGCAATCGTTAGTAGCATGAGAAAATGAATTATCGTACTTGCAATAAGCGTGCCATTTTAGCTCCTCAAACGGCGGTATGGTGGGTGATATTCTAATCATCTTTTATTGCAAGAGAGCATCAAATATTCCGTCACACTTACATATATCAAAAGTGAACTTCATCTCATCATCATGACCCTTGCGAATCGGCTTAAGAGCATTGCATGTATAGGGTTTGGCCTTTGAGGACCAAACAAATTCAGTAGTATAGACATAAACCTCATCGTCCGAATTATCATCATTGTGTTCAACCATATGCATTCTAGGACGATCGGTTGTAGTCCTATGGACCTCTTTACTTCGACTCTCTTGGGCCAAAGCTTTTTGTAAGACTTGATTAACGCTCAAAAACTCATAACTTTCTAGCCTCTCTTTAATGTGAGTTTTCAAACCATTAAGAACAAGATCCGCCAAGTCTCTCTCGGTTATCAGTAAGCTATAACATCAATTTTTTATATCTCTAAATCTCTTGACATAATTGGTGACCGATTCATCATGTTTCTGCCTAACCGATGTAAGCTGTAACAACTTTAGCTCATTATCGCCGCTATAAAAGTGATCACGAAACTATTCTCTAATTGAGACCATAAGAGAATTGAGCCATGTGGTAAAGCAGCAAACCATGAAAATGCGGTGCCAGTTAAAGACAAGGGAAATAAATGCACTTTCAACTCTTCTATGGAACCTGCTTCATCCAACTGTGCTAGATACTGACTCACATGCTCCCAAGTTGTTTTTGTGCCCTCTCCACTAAATTTAACAAAATCAGGAACCTGGTACCCTTGAGGGTAAAAAACTGCATCAAAGTGTTCAGGATAAGGCTTTTGGTATACACGACTCTTTACTTTCGGCTCGTTTCTGAAAGTTTCTTGAAACATCTTATGCGAATCCTCCCTTAATTTGGCTAAAATTGGATCCGAGGTAGATGAAGATGTTTGTGGCAATGACATAGGAGCAACCTGAGTACTAGCTATTGCTGCAACTTGTGGGATGGGTGCCGAACCATAATTCAGAGGAAGACCAAACATGCTTGCGCCAATGGGTGCTGTGACAAACTGATTCGGCGTTGATGCCGAATTGGACACACTCATAATAGGACTGGGATATGCAGGTGCAGCCACAAGCTGGTTGGTTTGACTAGGATAAAAATTCAATGGCATACTATATTGTTGTTGTATAGGAGATGTCGATGAAATAGGAAAAGTTGGACTAGGGTTTTCAGATACACCAACAGTACCATTAGATGACGGAGGCATATTTTTCTTAGCATTAGTATTTGCCATAAAATAATTGTACTTCATCACATTACCCATACTAACAAGACTTTCAATCAAAGCCACTTGCTTTGGAGAAAAAACTTTACTCACAGTGATTTCATCTTGTTCATCAATGAGAGGAGGGAAATTGACGTTCCAACCAGAGTGATGTTGCCTTGATGGTCCTTCTTGAAACTTGAAAGAAACGCTTCCAAATCGTCCTCCTCGCGCTTCTTCTTGAGCGCCTCAAAAACCTCTTCACGCTGCTTCTTGCGCGCTTCGTAGGCTTGGTGATGTTCATCCAATAGTTCATCAAGACTGGGCTTAATGATTTTAACTGCGCTAACTTCTGAGGGCTTGGGGAGATTAGACATGGTTGATGATGATTCTTGATCTTTCTTTCTCAGCGGAGTCGCCAAAAAGTGTGTTGACACACGAACACGTCACGTGTACCCTCGACATTGAGGGTGATGCACCACAGCTCATGTCGAAGGAGACCCGACCAATAGCGCGATACGCAGGACAGTCGACGGGCGCTTTTGCAGACCCGAAACCCCACACCCCCTATAGGGACCCCGTCAGGGAGTGCGGTGGCTATGGGGTGCCCTAGGTCGATTCGCTCGCCCCTAGGGCCTCGAGATTCGCGGCTCTCAAACACGAAGAACAACGAAGAACGAGAGAGAAAAACGGTCGAGAGATAAAACGTAGATTGAAAAAATAGTATATTGATTTGTTCCCTTGTGTGTTGTTTCAATCGGCCATCATCCCCAACATATATAAGATGCAGTTGGACTTCCGATACAAGTAAAGGATTCATTTAGGCTTTTCTTACAAGAAAATTACATCAATTCACGTCCTACAGTTCTAGTTTCAGTCCAACTCGGATTAAGCCCGAATCTGTCCCATACTTCTATCCTGCTTCTTGCGCGGGCCGTAGAAATCGCATACTAACTCAGATGGAATCGAGTTCAACATCAAACTTGTCCGCCTTGATGATCTCCATAATGCAGCGCGGGCCACTTCTCCTTTTAAGGCCATCTCTATGACTTTCAGGGCCCATCTTTAAATGTGGGTCGGATTCAATTATGCAGTTTCCTGAACAGTCTGAGTCTTCTAACAACTTTGCAGAACGTATACTACCTCTGACAATGATGACTCCAAAAGCAAAGTTGACAGTTTCGACAATATGCACAACTTCCGTGTATAATACTTTTCCATCCGAGGTCATCTGAATAATCTTTCGAGCCCATCTCCCACTTCTGGTCGGATTGACTTTGACAGCCTCCACTTTCCCGGCAAGGTTTCCAGGCCGGCAAGGTTTCAACCCCGGCAAGGTTTCCACACCGGCAAGGTTTCTACCCCGGAAAGGTTTTACCTCGGCAAGCTTTCACAACGGCAAGATTCCACGCCTGCAAACATTTCGTGCCGGCAAGCTTTCCATGCCGGCAAGCTTTTCGTTGCGCTGGCAAGCTTCTTACTCGGCCGGCAAGCTTCATTCAGCGGGCAAAGGCCGTATAATTCACGCGACTCATCAGACATCAGCTAGGTGGGTTTTGGTCCCTTGCGTTTCACTCAGGACCGGTCCGCCAAGTATTGCCTCTAACTTTTGCATACGAAGTCAGATTGAGACAATTTTTATATCAAAATCAATTGTTTCGACGAGACGAAGACAATTCGCTAGATCATTTTTCCATATGGGGCCATCTTGGGGGCGCAATCAGCCGAATAGCGTTCTGAAAACAAATCTCAGTATTTCGAACACAGCTTTATAACCGTGCCACTTTTGAGCGTCAACACCCCTCGCTACTACTTAGTTGATAGTCGTACGTAGCGCGGGTTTTTACCCCTCGCTACTACTATAAGCAGTCTCTACCGTGCCCCCCCGGGACATGCCATAGTAGTAGCAATGGGTATGGACCCGCCCTACTACTATGTTGATAGTAGTAGCGCGGGTTTATACCCCTCGCTAATACTAAGTAAAAGGTAGGTGAAGTCCCCATATCCTCGGTTGAATCCCTCCTCTCACCCTCCTCTCTCTCCCACATTCTCCCATTCCCCTTCTCCTCCCACCCGTGATTCCCATCCTCAACCACCGCCGTCACCAATCTCACATGTCGGCGCCTTCCCCAAATTCGGTGACCTCCTCTCCCATCGCAGCCCGCTAACCGACCCCTCCTTCCTCCTTCTCCGCTGCTGGAAGGAGAGGGAAACCAGCAGAGCATCGTCCATGGCGGCGGCCAGATCCACCATGGATGCAGCCACTTGCACCTCCTTGCCGAGACAAGGCCTCCCGAGGACATGCGAGCACCATGGTCAACGGTCCTACGACAAGCAGTAGCAGGTCACCGGACTTCATCTAGGTTTCGAGCGTCAGCTCCAACCTCGGCGTCCACCAGTGAGTTCCTCCTAGTCCTCTCCATCTCTCTCTTTCTCATTCAAATAATTTTCTCTTCTTTTGTAGCAGTAGTAGAGATGAGAGGTGCAGGAATGAGTTGGGTGGAGAGCCACCATCACCATGGACAACTTCATCCCCTCCAAGACCAGCAGCAACCATGGTTGGAGAGGATGATCACGCCCAGCAGCAGCAACCATGGATGGAATTTATTTTTTTAATTCCTAATTAGTTAGTAGTAGCGCGGGGCCCTGACCCGCGCTACAACTATGTAGTAGTAGCGCGGGCGTCAACCGCGCTACTACTATCAGAAGTAGCAGTAACGAGGATTATACACGCGCTACTGCTACAAGTTAGCTGTGGCGCCGTATCAGTAGCGCGGGCGCCCGCGCTACTAATACACCCAAAACCCGTGCTACTGCTAGGCTTTTCCGTAGTAGTGTATAAGTATAGTTGAGTCATTATGGTGGCTACCGAAGGTTGTTCGGAGTGCCGGATGAGATCCCGAACCTGATGAGGAACTCCGGAATGGTCCGAAGATGAAGATCGATATATTGGACGAAGGGTATTGGAGTCCGGAATTGTTCCGGGGGTATCAGGTGATGACCACCATGACCGAAAGGGGTTTCGGTGGGTCCCGACAAGTGTTGGGGGGCCTCATGAGCCAAGGGGAGGGGGCAAACCAACCCACTAAGGGGCCGAGCGCCCCTCTCACCCCATCTCACGTAACCAGGAGAGGTGGGGCGCTCCATCTAGGGTCCCCTCCACCTAGCTTGGGGGGCAAGCCACCCTAGGGTTTCCCTAGGGGGGCACCCCATCTGCCTTGGCCGCCACTCCTGGATTGGATCTTGGGCGCCCCCTCCTCCTCCCTTCCCCCTATATATAGAGAGGTAGAGAGAGGGCAGCCGCACCTTTTGAGCACATCCCCACGCCATGGCGCTGCCCTTTTTCTCCCTCGTAGTCCATCTTCTTATTCGTAGTGCCTAGCGAAACTCTGCTGAGATTTCTCCACCACCACCGCCATCACGCCGTCATGTTGCCGGAGGACTCGAGCTACTACTTCACCATCGCTCGCTGGATCAAGGAGGTGAAGGCGTCATCAAGCCGTATGTGTGTTGAACGCGGAGATGCCGTCCGTTCGACACTTGGATCGGGAGTTCACGGGACATATCGTGATTGGATCGCGAAGACGTTCGCGTGACGGATCGTGATTGGATCGCAAAGACGTTCGACTACATCAACTGTGTTTCTTAACGCTTCCGCTTAGCGGTCTACAAGAGTATGTAGATCAAATCTCTCCTATCGTAGATGGTCATCTCCTAGATTGATCTTGGTGAGCATAGAAAAATTCTTGCTTCCCATGCAACGTTCACAATAATCTTCTGCCAGGCATCCACATATCTCAAGTCCGGACTCTCAAATCCATGCACGTCCATCATACATGCCAATGTCGCATGCAAATAACAAATGTTGGTACCGAAAATACATTGCTCTTGCATAAAATTTATTTTAAGTGCACAACTTAGACATTAGGTCTTTGTTTCTATTGTGGGTACACGTATGCTCCACAAGATCATTGAGTAACCTGTTCGTGCACCTACTGATCCCGAATATTCTGATGCATCTGTAGAAAGTTCATATGTTGAGCTGCATCTTGATCTTATGAGATTTGAACATGTTTTCCATGTGCTTCAAAATCATTGGGTTGGACTACGCCATCACCCTCATCCTCGACAATCATATTGTGCAAATAATACAACATGTCATGAGCCACCACAAAGTTCATGATTCCCAAATAATTGCAGCTCCACGAACAATTCCCCAACGAGCTTGAAGCACTCTGAATGCCCTCTCCACATCCTTCCTAGCTGCTTCCTGCATTGTTGCAAGTGGCTTTGTTTGTTGCCCTGTGGTTCGGATATGGTCTTTACAAACGCCGCCCACTGAGGAAAGATGTCGCCGGCAAGATAGTATGCCATGTTGTAGTCACAGTCGTTGACGGTGTAGTTGCACAGTGGTGATTCCCCATTAGAAAAACCCTAAACACCAGAGATCATTGAAGCACATTGATGTCGTTATGAGATCCCGATATTTCAAAGAAAGCTTGCCAAATCCATAAGTCATGTGATGCCACCACTTCTAGCATGATGGTGGTCTCTTTGGTGTGACCATACAATCCCCACAAACCTTTGTGGGAGTTTTTTCATTGCCAATGCATGCAATCAATTGATTCAAGCATTCCTTAGAACCCTTTGGCATCTCCAATAGCCAACAACTTGTCTGCATCCTCCGCATTTTGTTCTCTCAGATACTCTGCTCCAAAAAACTGCACCACGGTGTGGGCAAACTTCACAGTAGTCTTTAGGCATGTGCTCTCCCCCATCCTGACCATCTCACCAACGGCTTCGGCAGCAATACCAAGTGCAAGCATCCTCAGAGCAGTCATGCACTTCACCTTAGCAGAGAAAGAATGCTGGCTGCAACAATACCTTTTGAGCTTGAAGTAGTCCTCGTGTGCCTCCACTCCCTCCATAATGCGCAAAAACAATGGTTTCTGCATGCGAAAACGGCGACGAAACCATGGATCATCCAAAAAAGTTGGATTCGGAGCAAAGTAGTCCTTTTCCAGTAGTCGTGCTCCGGACACCCTATCCCGATTGAGCCCTTGAAGGTGAGAATATGCTCCACATGCTGGTCCATTGCATCTTGCAAGCTCATGAACATGATCATGTCTACTTCTTCGTCGGAATCGGAGGAATCAAAGAACTCATCTTAAAATCATTTGATCAAGCTCCGACGGTCCATACTCCTCCTTCGACGAATCATCGGAATTCATCGCTTTCTCTAAAAACATCACAAAAAACCAGGTCGGACAATGTGTCGAACACATAGGGCGCAAGGCGGAGTCCGAGAGGCTAATAAAATCCACACTTTATCGAAAAAAGAGAACTAGATTTGTTGTTTTTGGTTGTGTGTGGTCAACTATTCATAGTTCAATTTCTGATGATAATTAGTTTGACAGCCACATATTGACAACAAACTGCAAAGAATAACAAATTAGAAGAATTCATGTGCCTTTTGAAATAGTAACAGAACATAGAGAAAAAAAGCAGCCATTGAAAATTCAAAATTTGCTGCTTTTTGGTGGGGAAAAATTTCCCAATTGAAAATTAAAAAAGGTAAAGACAGACAACAAGATTTGTGGCTTATTGGTTGTGTGTGGTTAATTATTCATAGTTCATTACTTTTTTTTACGGGACTGATGGTAATTGTGCAAGGATGAAATTACTGAAATGATGATAGTGCAGAAAAAGGAAGATAACACAGACAACAAAGATAGTACACAGACGTACTGCGGTGGCGTGCGGGCCGGCGAGGACATCCCCGACCGCGTGGACGGGAGAGAGGACTGTTGTGCCGGTGCTGGCGGCGCAGAGGCTTGGAACGGCTACGGAGCACGCGCGGAGGCGGAGCTATGAGACGAATGTCACGGAGGAGGAAGATGAAAGGAGAGAGCAAATGGGTCGGTCATGGGGATGGATTTGATGTATTTTGATGTGGGGTAAAGTTGCTGGGTCCGACGTGGCAGACACGCCCGAACGCTCCATATACGTCTCATATTCTGCCTGGATATGGGTGACGGTCAACCTTGACATTTCAGGTCTGTTCAATGCGTCCGTATGTATCGCATTTTTTGTGACCAGTCCGTGACTGGACCATCCGTCCGATATTTGAGGCAGCTTTAGGGCGCCGGGCTGTAGATGGTCCAACCTGCACATTTGTAAAACCGTATACAGAAGTACGATCACGTGACTCCTCAGATAAGCACGTACCGTATTCCTTTTTTTTACACTCTCCGCTGAAATGAGGCTGCCTGTCTTTTGATCTTTTCCATGTGACGCGGTGAATTTTACAACTGTCAATCTTAAGCGAAGTTTCCCGCAAAAAGGAAAAGTCTCAAGCAAAGTTTGGTGGAGGTTTTGCGTTTATGGAAAAAGGACGGAAATTTGTGCAATGGATTCAAACATGAATCTTCCTTGAGTACTCCCTCCGTTTGAAAATACATATTGAAGAAACAGATAAAAATAAATGTATCTAGAATTAAAATACATTTAGATCCATCCATTTCTTTAATAAGTATTTCTGGATGAAGTACTATACTACCAAGTACCAACAGACAGGCTAACCACTATGCATTTCTGTACTAAAAGTAAAAATATTTTGAATTTTTTTGTATGGTTTTCATTATTTTTTCTGAGTTTTGTTTATTAGGTGGTTGCTCACTTTTAAATTGTCATTGGATGGAGGGGGCGCGCGTGCCTCTGGCCACCCCCTCCTCCCCTATTTATATGGCGGCAACGGCGGAGCCAAGGCGACGCCTAGTGGGGGCGTGGGGATTAACTGCGCCCACGCCCCGCAAGACCCCGCAAGTCCCGCACGCCATTACTTTGCCCAGGGCGGGCAACCGCCCACCTCGACCACAGCGGATTCACGCGCGCGCCGAGGCTCTGTAGTGGTGGCCCCGGGCCTATAGCGACGTCCTGTCGCATGCGTGGGCTGGCAGGCCGGCCTGGCCTGCTGGCGACGCGTGGCAAGCATGCAACTGGTGGCAAGCGCGTCACCTGACGGCGTTAGCCCAGCGCCCTCCACAGCGATTTAAATCCACCAGGCGGCCGGCTCTGCCTCGGCCGGCTCCTGGCAGGCGGCTTCTTCAAGCCAGACAAAGCAAAGGCACTAGATCTCTCGGAGGGGAAAACTGCTGAGGCACTCCATCTTTGAGCCGTGGCGCCTCACCAGTTTCGGGGACTACTGTTGGGGGCATACACCCCGGGTAGCCTGATCCGAACCTAACGACATTTCAAGACACTGGGGCTAGCAAAGCCCCTAACACCTTCCGGACAAGCGGCCGACGGCTTGGACCGGCTAGGACCAAGCGGCCGGCTCCCAAAAGACGGAGCATTCCTAGAAGGCGGCCTTGGGGGAGGTCGGCTCCTAGCAGATGACCCCTCCTCCCCTCAGAGTCCGCGCTCAACCACTACGACAAGACGGGGTGAGGCTACAGGGCCACCTGCTCCCCTGAATCCTGGAGGAGTGTGGATACAGTATGAGTTGACCAAGCGGCCACCTACCTACCAGACGGTGGACTGTAGCCATGCGACTCATGACATGGCCCTCGTCAGCAAGGGCCATGCTACTGCAAAGGATAACCAGTATGGCCTGCAGGCGGCGGGGCCTACCTGTCTGCGGGCTCCCAGAAGACGGCGCATTCCTGGAAGGCGGCTTCGGGGCCGGGCCGGCCTCCAGCAGCCTGCCCTCCCCTCCCCTCGGAGTCCGCACTCACCTACTCCGACGAGACAGAGTGTGGCTACAGAGTGCGCTGACCAAGCGGCCACCAACCCGCCTGACGCGGGACTGTAGCCATCACTAGTAGAAAAAGGGTCATCTGTCCCGGTTGGTAAGGGCCTTTTGTCCCGGTTTTTGAACTGAGACTAAAGGGTCGTTACTAATGCCCTAGCCCTTTAGTGCCGGTTCTTACACGAACCGGGACAGATGGGCCTCCACGTGGCCGGTGCGCCGAGCCCAGGCAGGAGGGCCTTTGGTCCCGGTCGGTAGCACCAACCGGGACCAATAGGCATCCACGCGTCAGTATTTCAGGGGCTGGGGTTTTTGTTTTTTTTAAAGGGGGGGGGGGTTGGGGGTTTTGGGGGTTTAATTTAGGTATTTCATATATTGTGTTAGCTAGCTAATTAATAGAGGGAAGTGTCCTCTCTTATGTCCGTGCTTGGTCGATGCTATATATACGTATAGGGAGGACTAGACATGCTAGCTAGTAAGCAAATGAAGGAAACAGAAGATCGTCATGAACATATGCATACAGAGAGAAGTGATATCGACCACCTCTCCTTCTCCGAGAGATTGGTCGAACAACAAGTTCTCGTATATCTATCCGACACTACTGGCTACATATATACAATAATTATCTCTTACAATATAATCTCCTAATTATATATGAACACAGGGTCCACATAGTATTCTCCGTCTTCAGCAATCACGTGGTCAAGGAAGAATGCCGCAAATTCCTCTTGAATTGCTTGCATACGATCTGGTGGTAGGAGTTCATTCCGCATCCGAAAGATCTAATTTGAACAAGGGGGTCAATTATATATATATATATATATATATATATATATATATATATATATATATATATATATATATATATATGAATAAATGAAACTCAACACAAATGATGGTAATAAAATAAAATTGTGAATATTATTGCTTACACACTTCATATTGTTCATCAGAGTACCCCCGTTCACAGGTCGTGTGGCGGATGGACTTGCAAACATAGTATCCATAGAAATCATTCCTTTGTTCCTGCCACAACCACTTCACAAGAAATAGAGGTCAATCAAACTGATAAGCAAGCATGCGAAATGGTATTGATGAAACTAGCGCTTGAATCACTAGGAGATGCGCGGAACATGCTACTATAGTGCTTACTTTCGGGTGTCTAAATTGCAGCTTCTTCGGCAGTCCCGGAGCTTTTTTGGTGAATTTTCTCCAAACCCTGCCAGACAAAGAAAACAATTACTTGATATCAGAAAATAAACAAAGTTGCTAATATGGTGGATAATGATCGATTTAACTTACTTCTCGAGCATTTGAGTCATGTCCGCATACTCCTGGGGATCTTTTCGTCTCGAGTCTAAGACGGTTACTAGTCCCTGCTCAAGCTTAATCTCTAGGAGAATATAGTGGAACCTGCGCACGCATGCATAACTCATCGATTACATTACTATAACCTGGACTAATATATAAGGGAAACCGAATATGCACAAGACAGTAACACTCACTTGAAGTTGTAAGGAAAGAGTATTATATCTTTGTTTTCATTTATTACCAACGATCGTAGCAAGTTGGCCTCGGTATCTTTGGCATGATATTTAACCTCAGTTGCATCTATGAGATTTGTGTTCATGAACCCAATATCACCGACTTGTCTTTTCTTCAATTCGGCAATCTTCAATCTGCATAATATAGTGAGGATAATTATAAATACATGCAATGAAAGAGCTGACCTATATAGAGAGACTTAATGACAGAAGTAGTACTACTTACATATAGTAGCAAGTGACCGTTGCTTTATCGGGGGCCTTTTGATTGAAAAACTAGAAGAACTCCTCAAATGGAACATTCAACAGTTCAATTCCAACGAGGTCATGCTCCTCTCTAACTCTCAGCGTCAAAGTATTCCTCCCCCAGACTCTCTGCAGGTTTTCATGTACTAATCATGGAATGTTCGCATCATCGTTGTTAGAGATCTTTCATCTTTGACGAGAGGCTTCCCGTACTCGTATCTTTGTACCTCCACCTCCAAGAAATCATAATGTACATCGTCGGGCAGGTAATCTCCAAGATTGCTATAACCGGGCACCATCCTCGGATCATTAGCGACGATGTCGCTAGACACCTTGAGCGGGGGGCATGATTGGTTCGCTTGTTCGCCGAGCTGGGCAATTTTTTTCCCAGCTCGTCGTTCTTTTATCCTTTGATCACTGACAGTACTTCCCGACCACTCCGCTTCGACAAATGTCTTTGCAATAATGCGCTCATAGTTGCCTTTCGGTGGAGACTTTGGTGATTTTGTCAGGGCAGCCAGAGTGCGCTTCGCTTTCACTGGATCTACCTTCTCCTCCGGAGGTGGATGTTTCTTTGCTTTCACCCCTTGAAAGAAGTTCGTCACTTCGTCTCGCGCGATCTTCGCGTTCTCCTCCGGGGTCCTCTTGTATGGTAACTTCTCTGGAGTCTTCAGAGAAGGACCGAATCTGTATTGCCTCCTGCCTCTGGCTGTGCTGCTAGATGCTGATAGAGCAGACGGAGCAGCTGCGGCTGTCTTCTTTCCTTGCTTACGAGGCGGAGGAGAAGGACTACGATGCGCCGAAGCAGCCGGAGCGGCGGCGGGTCTCTTCCGCCCTTACTGACGAGGCGGAGAAGGATGAGGCTGGCTGCTCGGGCGCGCCGGCGCAGGCGGAGAAGGAGGCGGAGTGCCGCCATGAGCCGGAGAAGGAGGCTGAGTGCCCTGATCACTCATCGGAGGAGGAGGCGGAGTGCCCTTAATCACCGGAGGAGGAAGAGGAGGAGGCGGAGGCGTCCAGTTCGGAAGGTTGATGAGCTCCTTCCGCCATAGGCATGGAGACTTCAGAGCAGAACCCAGCCGAGTCTCCCCTTCACCGGTAGGGTGGTCAAGCTGGAGGTCCTCAAATCCCTCCGTTATTTCATCCACCGTCACCCTAGCATATCCTTCTGGAATCGGACGTCAGTGAAAAGTTGTGCCGGGTTCATGAGGTCGAACAGAGCCGACAGCTGCCTTGACTTTGAAGTTCTGGCATTGCGTCATAAGGTGGAAATGTTGAGACTCCGTGATAGCATCCACAGGGTAGCTAGCAAGGGCCGTCAAGACATGCTCCGGCTGAAGCAGCTCAGTGGAAGCCACGCTGCTTCTCCGCTGAGATGGCGGGGTAGCTTCGGGGGTAGTTTCAGCAGGTCGCTTGCTGCGAGCTACTTCTCGTTCCTCTAGCGCTTGAACCCTTTCGTGCGGCGTCTAAATTTGGGTCTGGTCCACTTTTTTCCTCCTCTCCTGGCATTTGTAACCGCCTGCATCTAGAAAACCAGCCTTCCACGGAACAGAGCCTGGCGTGCCTTTTGTCCGTCCAGGGTGCTCAGGATTCCCGAGGGCCATTGTGAGCTCGTCGTTCTCTCTATCTGGAATGAACGTCCCTTGCTATGCTGCATCGATATAGTGCTGAAGCCTCTTGACTGGTATTTCCATTTGCTCGTCCGTCCAAATGCACTTCCCTGATACAGGGTCCAAGGTTCCGCCAGCCACGAAGAACCAAGTCCGGCAACGGTCTGGCCAGTTCATTGTATCTGGTTCGATCCCTTTATCAAGCAGATAATTCTCAGCCTTGGCCCACTTAGGCCGGGCTTTGAAGTAGCCACCTGACCCCGTGCGATGGTGAAGCTTCTTCTTCGCAACATTTTGTTTGTTTGTCGCCGACATCTTCTTACTCTTTTCCGATGTCTTGTGGGCCACAAATGTGGGCCAGTGATCTCTGATCTTCTCATATTTGCCGATGAATTCTGGTGTCTCTTCTTTGTCGACAAACCTTTTCAGCCCATTCTTCCACCTCCTGAATAGGTCTTCCATCTTCTTAAGAGCATGAGACTTGATTAATTGCTTTTTAACTGGCTTCTCTGGATCCTCCTCTGGCGGTAGAGTGAAATTTGCCTTCAGCTCAGTCCAAAGATCATCTTTCTGCATATCATTGACATAAGACACCTCAGGGTCTTCATTCTTAGGCTTATACCATTGGTGGATGCTGATCGGGATTTTGTCCCTAACAAGAACCCCGCACTGAGCAGCAAATGCTTCCTTTGTCTGGATGGGTTCAATCGGTTGGCCGTCGCGCGCGATTGCTGTGATCTCAAACCTTTCATCCGAGCACAACTTTTTCTTCGGGCCTCGTCTCTTTACCGAAGTTGTGCTTGATCCGGAGGGCTAGAAAAAAGAAGAAAAGACGAGAGTTAATTAATATGTGTACATACCAAAACAATGAATGCATCAATTAGCTAGTCAGCACAGGCTTAACTAATATATTTACCTGGCCGGACTCTGTTCGGTCACCGGAGCCGTCACCACGGGCTCCTTCTTGCACCAGCATTGGGTCACCGGAGTCATCATAATCATGTCTTTCCTCCTCCATTATTCGATCATCATAGCCTGCTTCTTCACCCTGTTCTTCCAGACCATCATTATCGTTAAGATACGACAAGACATCACCTCCGGCTAAGATTATGTCCCCGAACACCTCTTCTGCTTCCTTGTCTCGTCCGTGCTCCATTGTTTCTGCAAATATTACAACATGGCAATTATTACACAAACATGACAGCATGTGGATATTCCGGGTTTGGGGTGGCCTCGGCAACGCTTCAAGGGTAGGGGCGCGGTGGGAGGGGGTAGGAGACCGACATCGTTTGTGTCTAGTGTTTGGGTGTCCTCGAGAGTTTTGTCGAGCGAGTGGGCCGGGGGGTGCTCCCGTGGTCTAAGTTATCACCGTGGAAGTTATCCGGGAGGTTGTTATATCGACAACGATGACATACATACATGGGAAAATAATGTTATCGGTGAGGGGGTAGGTCAAACCCCCCCCCCCCCTCGTGTTGAAGTTATCGGGACACGGGGTATATCGACAACGACATACCCGATAAAAAATAAGAAGAAAAAAATAAGAAAAAAAGAGGAGAAGAAGAAAGGAATAGAGGAGAAGAAGAAAAAATAGACTATTTTTTCTTCTTCTCCTCTATTCCTTTCTTCTTCTCCTCTTCGTTTTCTTCTTTTTTCCTCTTCTTATTTATTTCTCCCCGTCTTTCTCTCATCTTCTTCTTTCTTCCTCTTCTTATTTTCTTCTTTCCTATCCTTCTTTTTCTTCTTCTTCCCTTCCTAGCTAGATATATAAAACTTTTCTAAAAATGTAACTTTTGCATATATAAAACTTTTCCATGGATCATCGTTTCTCATATATATCGAATATATATCCATAGTCATATATAAAAACTTTCTATATATGAACAAAAAACTTTCTATGAACAAAAAAACATTTTTGACATATATATTTAACATATTCTAAATTTTCCTAACTCTTCTACAACCAGAAAAATTACATATATGGAAAAAACATTAATACACATATGAACAAAAAAATACATATATGAACAAAAACATGCTCTGAACAATTTTTTTATACATTTTGAACATCTACACACATATAGCCACATACAAACACATATACATTATATATATATATATATGAACAAAAAAACTAAACTAATAAAAATAAAAAAACAGAGACGGGGCGGCAAGGCGGCTCACAGCGGGGGCGACTAGCGATGACAATGGCGACGGCGGGGGCGGTGAGGGCGCCGGCGCGCGGGGGCGGGACGGGGCTGGGGCTCGGGGCGCCGGGGCGGCGCGCATTCGAGCAGGGGAGCTCGAGGCGGGGCGGCGCGTGGTGGCA
>NW_021259075.1:74449-92905 GCF_002162155.2 Triticum dicoccoides | reverse complement strand
GAAAAAATTATAAACTTTCTGTTAGTGCCATTAGTTTTAGAAAAAATTATAAACTTTCTGTTAGTGCCATTAGTTTTCAAATTTAAATAGTTAAAATTTGAATTCTTTGAAATTTGTGTGAATCACAAGTTTGTGATTAATTTTACTATAAAAATAGTTTTTTCCAATTTTTTTGTTTTGTTTTTTGCATTATTTATTTTCTTTTGTTTTTTGCTTTAGTTTTTAATTCTTTTTGCTTTTAGGTCAGCAAAATTATAAACTTTCTGTTAGTGCCATTAGTTTTAGAAAAAATATAAACTTTCTGTTAGTGCCATTAGTTTTCAAATTTGAATATTAAAATTGGAATTCTTTGAAATTTGTGTGAATCACAAGTTTGTGATTAACTTTACTAAAAAAATGAGCATACATGCGCCTATAGAGAGAATTCAACCTAAATTCATAATAAATTTCTATGTATTTCACAGAAATTCACTCCGAATTTAGGTCAAATTCCCTGTATAAGGGCATCTATTTTCACTTTGAGAGGAGATCAACAAGGCAGAGAGGGACGGGCTTATAAACCGGTGTGAGCGCCCTTCGGTTGGCGCAGTGGGACTAAACTCTGACCACAAAGGATCAACCCTTTAGTCCCGGTTTGTGGCACAAACCGGGACTAATGGTCATGGGCCAGGGGAGAGGCGCATTGGTCCCGGTTCGTGCGTGGAACCAGGACCAAAAGGTCCAGACGAACCGGGACCAATGGCCCACGTGGCTGCCCTCTTGAGTGTTCTTGGTGAGAACATAGTTGACAAGGAGCGAACCAGGATTAATGGTATTACGAGGGCCGAACCATAAGACATTAAAGCATTTCAAATGAACTCTGAAAAAGTTGAAAATTGGCATGGTATCATAATTTCACCCACATAGCATGTGCATGACAAAACGGACAATGGTATCATACTCGTATGTTACAAAGTTGGCATGGTATCATCATAATAGTTGCAGGAGAAAGTCTTTACTTTTTCTTCGCTTGTGTTGCTTATTGCGCCATAACCATGGATAATCTTCATCGTTTATCAGGATGCTTGGGTCAGCCTTGACTTTGAAGGGAGGAATTTCATGAAACTTTTCATAATCTTCAGACATGTCTGTCTTGCCCTCCACTCCCACGATGTCCCTTTTTCCTGAAAGAACAATGTGGCGCTTTGGCTCATTGTATGATGTATTCGCTTCCTTATCTTTTCTTTTTCTCGGTTTGGTAGTCATGTCCTTCACATAAATAACCTGTGCCACATCATTGGCTAGGACGAATGGTTCGTCAGTGTACCCAAGATTTTTTAGATCCACTATTGTCATTCCGTACTGTGGGTCTACATGTACCCCGCCTCCTGACAGATTGACCCATTTGCACTTAAACAAAGGGATCTTAAAATCATGTCCGTAGTCAAGTTCCCATATGTCCACTATGTAACCATAATATGTGTCCTTTCCCCTCTCGGTTGCTGCATCAAAGCGGACACCGCTGTTTTGGTTGGCGCTCTTTTGATCATGGGCAATCATGTAAAATGTATTCTCATTTATCGCGTATCCTTTGTAAGTCAATACAGTCAAAGATGATCCCCTGGACAACAAGTACAGCTCATCACAAACAGTGTTGTCACCTCTGAGACGTGTTTCCAACCAACTGCTGAAAGTCCTGATGTGTTCACATGTAATCCAGTGGTCGCACTGCTCCGGGTGTTTGGAGCGCAGACTGTTCTTGTGTTCATCGACATACGGGGTCACCAAGGTAGAGTTCTGTAGAAGTGTGTAGTGTGCTTGAGACCAAGAATATCCGTCCCTGCATATTATTGAATCCCCTCCAAGCGTGCCTTTTCCAGTCAGTCTCCCCTCATACCGCGATTTAGGGAGTCCTATCTTCTTAAGGCCAGGAATGAAGTCAACACAAAACCCAATGACATCCTCTGTTTGATGGCCCATAGAGATGCTTCCTTCTGGCCTAGCGCGGTTACGAACATATTTCTTTAGGACTCCCATGAACCTCTCAAAGGGGAACATATTGTGTAGAAATACGGGCCCCAGAATGACAATCTCGTCGACTAGATGAACTAGGACGTGCGTCATGATATTGAAGAAGGATGGTGGGAACACCAGCTCGAAACTGACAAGACATTGCGCCACATCACTCCTTAGCCTTGGTACGATTTCTGGATCGATCACCTTCTGAGAGATTGCATTGAGAAATGCACATAGCTTCACAATGGCTTATCGGACGTTTTTTGGTAGAAGCTGTTGGGGAACGTAGTAATTTCAAAAAAATTCCTACGCACATGCAAGATCATGTGATGCATAGCAACGAGGGGAGAGTGTAATCTACGTACCTTGTAGATCGACAACGGAAGCGTTTGGTTGATGTAGTTGTACATCTCCACGGCCCGACCGATCAAGCACCGAAACTACGGCACCTCCGAGTTCTAGCACACGTTCAGCTCGATGACGATCCCCGGACTCCGATCCAGCAAAGTGTTGGGGAAGAGTTCCGTCAGCACGACGGCATGGTGACGATCTTGATGTACTACCGTCGCAGGGCTTTGCCTAAGCACCGCTACAATATTATCGAGGACTATGGTGGAAGGGGGCACCGCACACGGCTAAGAATATGATCACGTGGATCAACTTGTGTGTCTCTGGGGTGCCCCTGCCTCCGTATATAAAGGACTAAAGGGGGGGTGCGGCCAGCCAAGGATGGCGCGCCAGGAGAGTCCTACTCCCTCTGGGAGTAGGATTCCCCCCCCCCCCAATCCTAGTTGGAATAGGATTCGCGGAGGGGGGAAAAGAGAGAGAGGGGCCGGCCCCCTCTCCTTGTCCTATTCGGACCAAGGGAGGGGAGGGGCGTGCGGCCCATGTAGGGCTGCCTCTTCTCTTTTCCACTAAGGCCCATCATGGCCCATATAGCTCCCGGGGGGTTCCGGTAACCTCCCGGTACTCCGGCAAAATTCCGATTTCACTTGGAACACTTCCGATATCCAAACATAGACTTCCAATATATCAATCTTTATGTCTCGACCATTTCGAGACTCCTCGTCATGTCCGGGATCACATCCTGGACGCTGAACAAGCTTCGGTACATCAAAATACATAAACTCATAATATAACTGTCATCGTAGCCTTAAGCGTGCGGACCCTACGGGTTCGAGAACAATGTAGACATGACCGAGACATGTCTCCGGTCAATAACCAACAGCGGGACCTGGATGTCTATATTGGCTCCTACATATTCTACGAAGATCTTTATCGGTCAGACCGCATAACAACATACGTTGTTCCCTTTGTCATCGGTATGTTACTTGCCCGAGATTCGATGGTCGGTATTCCAAATACCTAGTTCAATCTCGTTACCGACAAGTCTCTTTATTCATTCTGTAATACATCATCCCGCAACTAACTCATTAGTTGCTATGCTTGCAAGGCTTAAGTGATGTGCATTACGGAGAGGGCCCAGAGATACCTCTCCGACAATCGGAGTGACAAATCCTAATCTCAAAATACGCCAACCCAACATGTACCTTTGGAGACACCTGTAGAGCTCCTTTATAATCACCCAGTTATGTTGTGACGTTTGGTAGCACACAAAGTGTTCCTCCGGCAAACGAGAGTTGCATAATCTCATAGTCATAGGAACATGTATAAGTCATGAAGAAAGCAATAGCAACATACTAAACGATCGGGTGCTAAGCTAATGGAATGGGTCATGTCAATCAGATCATTCACTTAATGATGTGATCCCGTTAATCAAATAACAACTCATTGTTCATGGTTAGGAAACATAACCATCTTTGATTAACGAGCTAGTCAAGTAGAGGCATACTAGTGACACTTTGTTTGTCTATGTATTCACACAAGTATTATGTCTCCGGTTAATACAATTCTAGCATGAATAACAAACATTTATCATGATATAAGGAAATAAATAATAACTTTATTATTGCCTCTAGGGCATATTTCCTTCAGAAGCCCCCTCAATGCAACCGGAAGCAGTTGCGTCATAATCACGTGGCAGTCATGAGACTTTAGGTTCTAGAACTTTTTCTCTCGCATATTGATTATTCCCTTTATATTCGATGAGAAGTCAGTCGGGACCTTCATACTGAGCAGGCATTCAAAGAAGATTTCTTTCTCTTCTTTCGTAAGAGCGTAGCTGGTAGGACCTTCATACTGCTTCGGAGGCATGGCGTCTTTTTCGTGCAAATGTTGTAGGTCCTCCCGTGCCTCAGTTGTATCTTTTGTCTTCCCATACACGTCCAAGAAGCCTAGCAGGTTCACGCAAAGGTTCTTCGTCACGTGCATCACGTCGATTGAAGAGCGGACCTCTAGGTCTTTCTAGTAGGGTAGGTCCCAAAATATAGATTTCTTCTTCCACATGGGTGCGTGCCCCTCAGGGTCATTCGGAATAGCTAGTCCGCTGGGACCCTTTCCAAAGATTACGTGTAAATCATTGATCATAGCAAGTACGCGATCACCGGTACGCATGGCGGGCTTATTCCGATGATCTGCCTCTCCTTTGAAATGCTTGCCTTTCTTTCAACATTGATGGTTGGTCGGAACAAATCGACGATGGCCCAGGTACACATTCTTCCTGCATTTGTCCAGGTATATACTTTCAATTTCATCTAAACAGTGCTTGCATGCGTGGTATCCCTTGTTTGTCTGTCCTGAAAGGTTATTGAGAGCGGGCCAATCGTTGATGGTTACAAACAGCAACGCGTGCAGGTTAAATTCCTCTTGTTTGTGCTCATCCCACGTACGTACACTGTTTCCATTCCACAGCTGTAAAAGTTCTTCGACTAATGGCCTTAGGTACACATCAATGTCGTTGCCGGGTTGCTTAGGACCTTGGATGAGAACTGGCATCATAATGAACTTCTGCTTCATGCACATCCAAGGAGGAAGGTTATACATACATAGAGTCACGGGCCAGGTGCTGTGATTGCTCCTCTGCTCCACGAAAGGATTAATGCCATCCACGCTTAAACCAAACCATATGTTCCTTGGGTCACTTGCAAACTCAGCCCAGTACTTTCTCTCGATTTTTCTCCACTTCGACCCGTGAGCGGGTGCTCTCAACTTCCCGTCTTTCTTACGGTCCTCACTGTGCCATCGCATCAACTTGGCATGCTCTTCGTTTCTGCACAGACGTTTCAACCGTGGTATTATAGGAGCATACCACATCACCTTCGCAGGAACCCTCTTCCTGGGGGGCTCGTCGTCCACATCACCAGGGTCATCTCGTCTGATCTTATACCGCAATGCACCTCATACCGGGCATGCGTTCAGATCCTTGTACGCACCACGGTAGAAGATGCAGTCATTAGGGCATGCATGTATCTTCAGCACCTCCAATCCTAGAGGGCATACGACCTTCTTTACTGCGTATGTACTGTCAGGCAATTCATTATCCTTTGGAAGCTTCTTCTTCAATATTTTCAGTAGCTTCTCAAATCCTTTGTCAGGCACAGCATTCTCTGCCTTCCACTGCAGCAATTCCAGTACGGTACCGAGCTTTGTGTTGCCATCTTCGCAATTGGGGTACAACCCTTTTTTGTGATCCTCTAACATGCGATCGAACTTCAGCTTCTCCTTTTGAATTTCGCATTGCGTCCTTGCATCGACAATGACCCGGCGGAGATCATCATCATCGGGCACATTGTTTGGTTCCTCTTGATCTTCAGCAGCTTCCCCCATTGCAGCATCATTGGGCACATCGTCTGGTTCCTCTTGATCTTTAGCAGCTTCCCCCGTTGCAGCATCACTATATTCAGGGGGCACATAGTTGTCATCGTCCTTTTCTTCTTCGCCGTCTTCCATCATCACCCCTATTTCTCCGTGCCTCGTCCAAAGATTATAGTGTGGCATGAAACCCTTGTAAAGTAGGTGGGTGTGAAGGATTTTCCGGTCAGAGTAAGACTTCGTATTCCCACATTTAGGGCATGGACAACACATAAAACCATTCTGCTTGTTTGCCTCAGCCACTTCGAGAAAATCATGCACGCCCTTAATGTACTCGGAGGTGTGTCTGTCATCGTACATCCATTGCCGGTTCATCTGCGTGCATTATATATAATTAAGTGTGTCAAAACCATTACAGAAGATCATGAATAGATAATTAAGTGACCAAATTAATAGAAGTTCATCATCACATTAAAACCAAAGTACATACATAGTTCTCATCTAACAACATATAGCTCTCCAGAGCATCTAATTAATTAAACCATACATTGAAACTATGTAAAACATTTCAATGCGAAAACAAATGCGATCATAATCGCAACCAAGGTAACAATTGATCCAACGGCATAATGATACCAAGCCTCGGTATGAATGGCATATTTTCTAATCTTTCTAATCTTCAAGCACATTGCAAACATCTTGATCTTGTGATCATCGACGACATCCGCAACATGCAACTCCAATATCATCTTCTCCTCCTCAATTTTTTTATTTTTTCCTTCAAGAAATTGTTTTCTTCTTCAACTAAATTTAACCTCTTGACAATAGGGTCGGTTGGAATTTCCGGTTCACATACCTCCTAGATAAATAAAATCTATGTCATGTTGGTCGGCATAATTTTCATAAACAATAAATGAACTAATAGTTATAAAGATAATATATACCACATCTGAATCATAGACAGGACGAGGGCCATTGGGGGCGGATACCAAAACCATCGCACTATATAATAATAAGCAATAAAATAGTAAGAAAATTAGACATGTATCTATCTAAAGTAAGATTTTTTTTTCTTTCAGAAAGAAGATAAGAACAAGAGGCTCGCGATGAGATCAGCGCGGACGATGACGGCGGTGAAGACGGGAATGGGACGTGACGGGACACTAAACCTAGACAAATCTCGAGGAAAATGGAGCTTTGAGGTCGAGCTTCGAGAGGAGAAAGCTTAACTAGTGTGGCTCGGGCATTTCATCGAACACCTCATGTGCATAGGAGGTGAGCTAGAGCACCACAAAGCCCTCCCCTCGCCGGCCAGAGAAAAACAGAGCACTGGAGTGCTCTACTCGCGGGTGAGGGGTATATATAGGCACCTCATTGGTTCCGGTTCGTGGCATGAACCGGGACTAAAGGGCAGCCTGTGGTCCCGGTTCAAGCCACCAACCGGGACCAATGGTGGTGGGCCAGGAGCGAGGCCCATTGGTCCCGGTTCGTCCCACCAACCGGGACCAAAGGAGCCAGTTGAATCGGGACCAATGCCCCCACGAGGCCGGACAGGCCCCTGGCCTTACGAACTGTGACCAATGCCCCCATGGGTTCCGGTTCTGAACTGAACCGGGACTAATGGGCTGACCCGGCCTGAACCAAAGCCCTCTTTTCTACTAGTGCATATGACTCCGGACGTAGCCTCCGTCATCAAATACGAAGCTACAACAAAAGGCAATAAGCATGGCCCGCAGGCGACGGGCCCTACCTGTCGGCCGGATTCTCGGCCGCCAGCGGGGCCCTCTAGAGGTGGGCCCCAGCAGCCGGCGGAGAACCCGACGACCTTAGACACTGACATTCGGGTCCTACACCCGGCCGTATTACCATTGTACCCCTAGGGGTTGGCCTATAAAACTCCTGGGGGCTCACCCATGCAAAGGGTTCAACCTTCGTTCCCATACACCACCATAGCTAGGAGAAGAGAGCTAGCCCTGCCATTCTTCCTCCTCTAGCAAAACAGCTCAAGGAGCAACCTTGTACGCCTTTTATCGTAGTCATCCTAGCAGAAGCAGGGGTGCTATCTCTCCGGAGAACCCCGAACCTGAATTCGTCTTGTATGCCTTCGAGCTCGTGCTCACTCTCGCTTCCGGAATCCGATGACGTCCTCATGGCTCCACCCACGATAAGCCGCCCACTCGCATCTGACGTGAGATTACCATGACAGTCGAGGGGCTGGATTTGATGTATTTTGATGTGGGGTAGATTTGTCGCGTCCGACGTGGCAGACACGCCTGGACACCCCATATCCATTTCATATTTGAGATGGATATGGATGACGGTCAGCCCGAGTGTTTGAGGCATGTTTAATGCGTCCGTATGTATCGCATTTTTGTGACCAGTCCGTGACCGGACCATGTGTCCGATATTTGAGGGAGCTTTAGGGCGCCAGGCTGTAGATGGTCCAACATGCACATTTGTAAAACCGTATACAGAAGTACGATCACGTGACTCCTCAGATAAGCACGTACCGTATTCCTTTTTTTACACTCTCAGCTGAAATGAGGCTGTCTTTTGATCTTTTCCATGTGACACGGTGAATTTTACAACTGTGAAGTCTTAAGCGAAGTTTCCTGCAAAAAAGAAAAGTCTTAAGGGAAGTTTGGTGGAGGTTTTGCGTCTATGGAAAAAGGACGGAAATTTGTGCATGGGATTCAAACATGAATCTTCCTTGAGTACTTCCTCCGTTCGAAAATACATATTGAAGAAATAGATAAAAATGAATGTATCTAGAACTAAACTATATTTAGATGCATCCATTTCTTTGATAAGTATTTCTGGATGAAGTACTATACTACCAACAGACAGGCTAACCACTATGCATTTCTGTACTAAAAGTAAAATTATTTTGAATTTTTTTGTATGGTTTTCATTATTTTTTCTGAGTTTTGATTATTAGGTGGTTGCTCACTTTTAAGTTGTCATCGGATGGAGGGGGCGCGCGTGCCTCTGGCCACCCCCTTCTCCCCTATTTATATGGCGGCAACGGCGGAGCCGAGGCGACGCCTAGTGGGGGCGTGGGGATTAACTGCGCCCACGCCCCGCAGGACCCCGCAAGTCCCGCGCGCCATTACTTTGCCGCGGAAGGTCAACCGCCCACCTCGACCACAACGAATTCACACGCGCACCGAGGCTCTGTAGTGGTGGGCCCGGGCCTGTAGCAACGTCCTGTCGCGTGCGTGGGCTGGCAGGCCAGCCTGACCTGCTGGCAACGCGTGGCAAGCGTGCAACGGGCGGCAAGCGCGTCACCTGACGGCGTCAGCCCGGCGCCCTCCACAGCAATTCAAATCCATTAGGCGGCCGGCTCTGCCTCGGCCGGCTCCTGGCAGGCGGCTTCTTCAAGCCAGACAAAGCAAAGGCACTAGATCTCTCGGAGGAAAAAACTGCTGAGGCACTCCAGCTTTGAGCCGTGGCGCCTCACCAGCTTCGGGGACTACTGTCGAGGGCATAGACCACGGGTAGCGTGATCCGAACCTAATGACATTTCAAGACACTAGGGCTAGTAAAGCCCCTCACACCTTCCAGACAAGCGGCCGGCGGCTTGGATCGGCTAGGACCAAGCGGCCGGCTCCCAAAAGACGGAGCATTCTCAGAAGGCGGCCTTGGGGGAGGTTGGCTCCTAGCAGACGGCCCCTCCTCCCCTCGGAGTCCGCGCTCAACCACTACGACAAGACGGGGTGAGGCTACAGGCCACCTGCTCCCCTGAATCCCGGAGGAGTGTGGCTACATTATGAGTTGACCAAGCGGCCACCTACCTACCAGACGCTGGACTATAGCCATGCGACTCATGACATGGCCCTCGTCAGCAAGGGTCATGCTACCGCAAAGGACAACCAGTATGGCCCGCAGGCGGCGGGGCCTACCTGTCTGTGGGCTCCCAAAAGATGGCGCATTACTAGAAGGCGGCTTCGGGGGCGGGCCGGCCTCCAGCAGCCGGCCCTCCCCTCCCCTCGGAGTCCGCACTCACCTACTCCGACGAGACAGAGCGTGGCTACAGTGTGCGCTGACCAAGCGGCCACCAACCCGCCTGACGCGGGACTGTAGCCATACGACTCCTGACGTAGCCTCCGTCATCAAACACAAAGCTACAACAAAAGGCAATAAGCGTGGCCCGCAGGCGACGGGCCCTACCTGTCGGCCGGATTCTCAGCCGCCGGGGGCCCTCTAGAGGTGGGCCCTAACAGCCGACGGAGAACCCGACGATCTTAGACACTGACATTCGGGTCCTACACCCGGTCGTATTACCATTGTACCCCTGGGGGTTGGCCTATAAAACTCCTGAGGGCTCACCCATGCAAAGGGTTCAACCTTCATTCCCATACACCACCATAGCTAGGAGAAGAGAGCTAGCCCTGCCATTCTTCCTCCTCTAGCAAAACAGCTCAAGGAGCAACCTTGTACGCCTTTGATCATAGTCATCCTACCAGAAGTAGGGGTGCTATCTCTCCGGAGAACCCCGAACTTGGATTCGTCTCGTATGCCTTCGAGCCCGTGCTCACTCTTGCTTCCGGAATCCGATGACGTCCTCATGGCTCAACCCACGATAAGCCACCCACTCGCATCTGACGTGAGATTACCACGACAGTCGAGGGGCTGGATTTGATGTATTTTGATGTGGGGTAGAGTTGTCGCGTCCGACGTGGCAGACACGCCTGGACACCCCATATCCATTTCATATTTGGGCTGGATATGGATGACGGTCAGTCCGAGTGTTTGAGGCATGTTTAATGCGCCCGTATGTATCGCATTTTTGTGACCGGTCCGTGGCCGGAGCATCCATCCGGACATTTGAGGTAGCTTTTGGGCACCTGGCTATGGCGGAGCCAGGCCGGTAACGCGCCCCGGGCCGCCTTCAAGCAATACCTCTGGATTTGGGCCTCACATCTCGGGTACACTATAGTCACCAAAGGAGTTGGGCCTCACGCCCCGGGCCCAGGCCCTGTGGGCCTGGGGCCTGTCTCCGCCCCTGCTGTAGATGGTCCAACACGCACATTTTTAAAACCGTATACAAAAGTAGGATCACGTGACTCCTCAGATAAGCACGTACCCTAGTCCTTTTTTTCTACGCTCTCTGCTGAAATGAGGCTCTACGCTCTCTGCTGAAATGAGGCTGCCTGTCTTTTCGTCTTTTCCATGTGACGCGGTGAATTTTACAACTGTCAGGTCTTACGCCAAGTTTGGTGGAGGTCTTGCGTTTATTGAAGAAGGATGGAAATTTGTGCATGAGATTCAAACATGAATCTTCCTTGATTAGTACTCCCTCCGTTCGGAAACACATGTTGAAAAAATAGATAAAAATAAATGTATCTAAAATTAAAATACATCTAAATACATTTATTTCTCCGATAAGTATTTTGAATGGAATACTACACTACCAACACGCTGGCCACTATGCATATCTGTACTAGAAGTAAAAATGTTTTGAATTTTTTTCTGTATGGTTTTCATCAAAAAAAAATCTGAGTTTTGTTTATTAGGTGGTTGCTCACTTTTAAGTTGTCAACGGATGACATTTTTTTTACAATACATGATTCACATATTATTGGTACAGTTAATGGTCATAGTTAACCCACAAAGTATGAAGATGCCAGGACTTTGCCGAAAACGAGGTTGGATCTTCACCTAATAATTATAAACAAGCTTGGACGACCGGCCGTTGCTAGTTACTTTCAACTGCCAGCTTTGTTCAGTCCCTTACCAAACAATGAAAGAAAAGAAAGCTCCTAGGTTTGCTTTTCTTTTTGTCAACGTATACTAGTATAGTACATGTGTGTCCCAACTGCTTGTGTGCGCCTTTTTAGGCATCAAATGTGTCAGATACCCTAAAAATAAGATTCCTCGGAGAAATCATAGTTTAGTCAAGAGTTCATTTCATTGTTTTAGAGGAAACCATGAAGCATGAATTCTCTGAACTCCGGCTCAGAAATAATTCTGGCCCTAGAAATGGTATCTTGCGGCACTTGCTCTTGATGGTAGTTTGGAGGTTTATTTCTACGAGTTAGTGCATGTACATTTGATGTTCTTCAGACCGAATGTGGTGTTCATTATATTAGCATATGCCTATCTTGCTATTAAATGTAAGTTATAAAATATATATTTTGGACAATGGGCGCTTTATAATTACTTAAAAGATTTAATTATTACATCCGGCCTCCGTATAACTAAGATGCACATAGCCAAACCAAATTCGGTCTCAAAAAGTAAGAAAAAAAAGACAAAATACAAGTATTCTAAGATGTCCTAGGTCGCGCTGAAGTCGGAGGATTTCCCCTAAGATAAATAATTTTTTTTTGGTAAAGGATGGATTTTATTAACTAAAAATGAAGCATCAAGAAGATACATAACACATGAGCACACACCCGGCCTCTGCATAACTAGGATGCACACAGCCAACACCAACTCACACACACACACGTAAAAAACACGCCGACAAATAGCAAAGTCATATAAGACCAAAGCTATGTGTAGACGCTTAAAAAAACAAGAAGCCCTAAGCGATAAGATCTGTGATAGGTAAACTACGGCAGAAAGAATTTTCCTCGGTTAAGAACCAAGGCGAAAGAATTTCCCCAAAGAGGAAGTGCAACATCAACTAAGATCTGATAGTCTAATGCAAATTTGGAATGCATTCCACTGGTGCAGAAACACAAAAGCCTTTATACAACATGCACGAAAACCATATGCATGAGAATGATAATGGCGATCTAAAATCTTAGAATCAGAGCACATGAGGCATATTTTTCTATAACGTTATTAAAACTGGTCCAGCGTTTGATACTAATCATTGAATTAGGTAGCCGATTGGCTGAAAAAGAAACCAAGCTAGTAACTGAAGGGCAGAAGATAAACATGGACAGACAGAGACTTCACTTCGGAAAAAAAATATTAAAATGAAAGCATAACACACAAAGTACATGAGAAATCTATACACGGAAAGAAAAATAAATATTATGTATAGAGAAATTAAACCCACTAATAACTATGTTGGAGATTGTTTACCTATATGAGCTATTTGCAAATTCACTCCTAGTCACCTAGATGATGCTTAACTATACTACTTAGTTAATCATAAAAGCATTCTACGACCATATCGAGTAGTGTAGTGAGGTTACCTGATCAATGTGCTGCCCACCAGAGAACACTAATGAAGCCATTCATCCATCCATACCGAGAAGCGTTGTGAATCTACACATTTACACAGGCAGAATATATCAAGAAAAGAATATGGCAAAAGAGCTTGGGATGTAGTCCTGAAGAATTCTTCAGGTTCCGTTGGCAATATACTAAGCCGCTCTTCTTAAATAAGTAACTAAAAAATATGCACAACTTAGGAGCCTGAATGAAGGAGAAACAAAGGAAGTCTCGTTTTTGCGGGATCCTGCAGAATGTAAATAATAATAATCCCGAGGATAATGTTATGTTCAGATACTACTTGTTCAAGTCCTCAGAACTAGCAGCAAGAAGAGTTTGCACAAAGAGAAGGAGACTAAGCAGCGGAATTTTGCATAGGTGAACTGAACACAATAGGGCAATAGAATGTTATGAGAAAAGGGTAGAACAGTCCACGTTATTCAAATTAGTTCAAACGAGTCATCATATGGTCCATACATGCATGCGTGAATGTTCTTTCAAAAAAAAAAACAACGAGCGTCACATCAGAAAGCCGGTGAGGAGGCCACGGAATGGGGCACGCCAACGGCAGCAGCGGAGTCGTTTGAGAGCCATCCGCATGGATGGCCTTTCCTTCGGATCCACAGTAGTGCAATCCACGCCCAGCATGAACACAGTTGCCATCTCCTCCCTGTACCGTGCTTGATCTGGTATGCTCCTGTCCACAACATTCTGGAATGCTTCCTGTTGGTTCGCCATCAGTATACGGAAGTTGTTCTGTGCCCAATTCGCCAAATGACCATCTGTTGTAGCTTCATTGGTCATCCGCCCCGTGACAAGCTCCAGCATCAGCACTCCAAAGCTGTAAATGTCTACCTTCTCCGTCAGCTGGTTTTTCCCCAACCCATATTCTGCAGTTAATCATTTGTAGTATTAGTTAAAAGACCAAGCTAGTTAAGACATAATAATTCACTGTAACTAACAAAAGTTAAGACAGAATTCCATTACCTGGAGCTGCGTACCCAAAGTTACCAGGACGCAGGTCCGTGATTGGCAAGGGTTGGCCGAGCCCCGCCATGTTAACCTGTGCAGCGCCAAAGCTGGCTATCACGGCCTTGAAATTCTGATCAAGCAAGATGTTTTCAGAGTTGATGTTGTGGTGGACAAACAGTTTGTTGCATCTGTGGTGTAACTGGCGGAGCCCTCTGGCCACACCAATGGCGATGCCCCTCCTGTCCGGCCAGCTCAGGTGCCGACCGGCATCCATGGGTTGGTGCAGCCAGGATCGAAGGCTTCCATGAACCGGATACTCATAAATGAGCATGATTGCGTCTTCCCTCTGGATATGGTCTACAACTTTGATGATGTTTTTGTGAGAAATGTTGGCTAACAGGAACATCTCCGAGTTGCAGCGGTACATGACATTGCCGTCTACTTGTAGCGCTCGGTTCGCATTGTGGAACTTCTTGACGAGCAGCTTATTTGGGGGACTAGTCCCAGCACTACCCTGATCATAGACTAAGTACAACTGTTCGCCCTCTGCTGTCCTTCTGCTAGCCAACACCCTTGTCGCGTTATCTTCAGTAAGGTTGTCGACTATGGCTTGTTCATTGCGCACAATATGCTGCACCGCCGCAGGATGGTTCCAGGACTGAAAACTCATTCTCTTAGCGGCCGGGTAGGGCGTGGAGAGGTTTGTGTGAAGGGTGCGTCAACCTGCAGACACATTACCTGTTATATTCCGTAGTATTCCCTCAGTTACATGCACATATACAACTACTGAGAGATAAAGAGAGATGCATGTTCATAGCTAGTTTGAGTTGAGCCAATAAAAAGTAATCCGTTTGACAGCCACATGTTTTCTTTTCATACGATCCTGGAAAAGGATCGGGTTCCACTACTATCAATGATAACGGAACAGACAGAAAAAAAAACATCAAAGAAAAAGTAATTAGTTTGACGGCCACATATTGACAACAAACGGCAAAGAATGACAAATTAGAAGAATTTTTGTGCCTTTTGAAATAGTAACAGAACATACAGGAAAAAAGAAAGCATCCAAGAAATAGTACAGGATGTTCCTTCAGTTAAGACAGACAAAGAATACAAAACAAGGCAGGATGCCCCCATTGCTGCCTCAGCTGCTGAAGCTCTACATGGAGGACGCCGTGCTATGGAGGGTGCGGCTTCCGAAAGCTCTGAATGCTGCGGCGGATGCCCGTTCGATTCGAAACACCCCCCTCTCTCCCCCCTGTACCTCTCTGCTGTCATGCATGTTGTACATGCAACACATCTGGGCGTTTTGGCCCCTGTTAATGGTAAAGATTCAGGTGGGAAAAACTCCCCCGTTGAAAATTCAAAAACGAAAAAGTTAAGACAGACAACTAGATTTGCTGTTTTCTTTTGATGCTTCATTTTGAGCCAATAAAATCCACACTCTATCGAAAGAAGACAACTAGATTTGCTGTTTTTGGTTGTGTGTGGTCAACTATTCGTAGTTCTATTTCTGATGATAATTGTACAAGGATGAAATTAGTGAAATGTTGATACTAGAAACAAAAAAAGGGGCAAGGCAGACAACTAAGATTGTACAAGGAAGGATGATATTACTGAAATGATGACGGTACAAAAAGAAAAAAAGGTAAGACAAACAACAAAGATGGTACAAGTATGAGATTACTGAAATGATGATAAAATGGCTATAGCCTCTGCCCTAGTACTCCTATAACTCTTTAGGACATGGTATTCAACAGATCTACCGGGATTCAATTACCACGCAGATTCAGAACAGTAAGAAGAGAGAGCACAATAGCATGTGGAACCCAGCTGGAAGCATACAACTGCTGCTGTTCGAAAAAAGTTCAACTCAGGTAGTGTTGCTTAGAAGTAAGAAAATGATTTGCTGGTGGATCACCGGCGGTGGAGATGGAGGCAGTCAGAGTTGGAGAAGATGACTGCAATGCAATGCAGGGCACGGGAGGTCCAAACTGCGGCGACGAGTTTGACGCTGAGCGGCCGGTGAACGCTGGTGTCCCTCCCGACGGCACGGGCACGGGGAGACACCCCCCTCTCCCCGCGCAACATCCACATCCACCTCTCCGGCGGCCCGGCCATCGCCTCCTCCAGATCTAGACCTGTGTATGGGTGTGGAGACTGCAGCAAGGGCAGGCTTGTGCGTGGGAATGAATGGAATGGAATAAACTAAGTGGGCGTGATGCGGGGGGGACGCCTCCACGCTGCAATGTGCGTTGATCTACTCAACTGAATCGAGGGTGATCCACTCCAACTCGGAAACAATCGAGTCACTCGATCGGACCAACCAAATTATCCCATGCAACACTACGTAAGTACGTACGCACCTCGACCGCTTCGGATCAAGATCAAGCTGAGTGCGACGAGCTTCTCGCTTCTGCCGCTGCCGTCGCCGTAGCCGTCGCCTTCGCCGGAATATTGATCACGGGGTGATGGAGTACGTGGGGGTGGATCAAGAGGTGGTACTGTAGCTCCGGCAAGCGTCGATCGGGACCGGGGTGTAGGAATATATAGGTCCGTACTCCGTAGTACCCATTGCAGCAACGTCGAGAAGCTTCTAACTTAGCCACACACCTGTCGGCCTCCGTTGTTTCTGTTGCCGACTCGAGGCTACGTACTTTACCTGTCCCTCACCCTCTTTCTTTTTGCACCAGGTCGGCACAGTAGAATGACATGTAAAAAAAGTGAAGGAAAAGGGTCGGCGTTGTCAGAGAAAAATCCTCTTTAGCTATGGTTCCTGCCTTGGATACTGCCCTTTTTGTTTTGAGAAACGCATGGAATCTGCCTTGCAAGTCTTAGAAAACGCGCGTGCACATGGGCCGCATCACGCCAGCCATGCCCCTTTCTCTCTCTTTGGGAAGGCTTCTGCCTTTCTCTCTCTAAAATAAACTTTCTTTCCCGTTGCCTGATAACGCGCATCAGCCGCCTGCACCGCCCGGCCAACCACATGAGTCTCCAGATGGCCCGCTGCTGCCTCTCCACATGCCCGCTATGTCAGGGTGTGCATTATGTTTTTTCGGTCTGGTTTATACGGATTTTATACTTGGTTTATACGGTTTTATACATAGACATGGCTTGGTTCGGTAATAACGGTTTACTTTCGGTTCAGTTTGGTTCTGGTAATGACCAAATTGTCACGAATTTTTGAGCCAACATATAACCTTTCCACATGTAAATGCATGATATATGTCATAAGGAGGAAAAACAATTAGAAAAGGATAAAGAAGGGATGCTCGATAAGTAGCCAGACTAATCATGTAAACCGAAGCACTAAGTGGGTCAGAAAGCACTATAGCAAGGCAGCCCATTATGCTTTTGAACCCAAAGAATCTAAATTTTGGATTAACCAAATGGTTTTCTATTTCTAACAAAAAAATATGCAAATGGTTTCATATTTCAAAACTCAAACCAAAACCGGAACCTAGAAAAACCGAAATTTCTGTTCGGTTTCTTTTTTGGTTATCGGTTTGGTTTCGCACACCCTGACCGCCATGAACCCAAGCGGGCCGCTCGATGCATGTCATGCTTCCACGTGGGTTTCTTCCCTTGGGTATGTTGCATGTCATCATTGGCTTGTTTATTCGTTGGTGGAGACACGCTCGTTATTCGTTACTCCCTTGGTTCTAAAAACCAAGAGGCATGATTCTTCTCTTTCTTCTCTCGACGGAAAGCATGCACTCATTGGTAGCCTCCAAGTGATGACCTGTAAGTGCACAATGTTGTTGCGGTTTGTTATAAGTAGAGTTTGTTGAACCCACAAGGAGTGACACGCAGAGAAGTACCAACCCTACAACTACGTTGTCATGACGCAGCTCCGTTCGTTCGCACCTAGACCGTAGTCTAGGAATGTTTTATTCTATCGGATGGTATGGAAAAGATAAAAAGAAAGGGTATTTTAGCTAACTACGAACAGGATAGTAAAAATGGTAAATGAAAAAAGAGTAAAATGTGGCGCTTGAGTAATCTAGGTGTTCTCAAGCGGCCCCACAAAGTCGATGTCTTTGGCGCTGATCCCCTCCCTGGAGGCTTTGAGGTGGACCCTCCCCCTCCTGCCTCCTCCTTGAGCTCCGGCGAAAGCTGGTTCTCCCCTGGTCTAGGCGTCGACGGCACCTCAGTGGCATGCTCCTTCTTGAAGGCAGCGGTTGGGATTTGCTCTTGGTGGTGGAACACATCTGGGCGTTTTGGCCCCTGTTAATGGCAAAGATTCAGGTGGGAAAAACTCCCCCGTTGAAAGTTCAAAAACGAAAAAGTTAAGACAGACAACTAGATTTGCTGTTTTCTCTTGATGCTTCATTTTGAGCCAATAAAATCCACACTCTATCGAAAAAAGACAACTAGATTTGCTGTTTTTGGTTGTGTGTGGTCAACTATTCGTAGTTCTATTTCTGATGATAATTAGTTTGACAGCCACATATTGACAACAAACTGCAAAGAATGGCAAATTAGAAGAATTCATGTGCCTACTGAAATAGTAATGGAACAAAGAGAAAAGAAAGCAGCCATTGAAAATTCAAAATTTGCTGCTTTTTGATGGGGGGAAATTTCCCAATTGAAAATTCAAAAAAAAAA
>NW_021259075.1:48188-74439 GCF_002162155.2 Triticum dicoccoides | reverse complement strand
CGAAAGATGCTAATAAGTATGCAAAGCTCCAGCAATCCTTCTAAGGACTGGAGTGAGCATCTCGGAGTTGGAATGTATGCTTTGATGATGATCAAAAATTTTGGGTTTGTACAAAGTTTATGAGAAACTTGTATTTCCAAAGAAGTGAGTGGGAGCACTATAGAATTTCTGATGAGTATATGTTGTTGACATATTGTTGATCAGAAATGACGTAGAATTTCTGGAAAGCATATAGGGTTATTTTGAAAGTGTTTTTCAATGGAAAGCCTGGATTAAGCTACTTGAACATTGAGCATCAAGATCTATAAGGATAGATCAAAATGCTTAATAATACTTTCAAATGAGCACATACCTTGACATGATCTTGAAGGTGTTCAAGATGGACCAGTCAAAGAAGGAGTTCTTGCCTGAGTTGTAAGGTACGAAGTTAAGACTTAAAGCTCGACCACGGCAGCATAGAGAGAAAGGACGAAGGTCGTCCCCTATGCTTAAGACGTAGGCTCTTCAGTATGCTATGCTGTGTACCGCACCTGAAGTGTGCCTTGCCATGAGTCAGTCAAGGGGTACAAGAGTGATCCAAGAATGGCTCACAGGACAGCGGTCAAAGTTATCCTTAGTAACTAGTGGACTAAGGAATTTTCTCGATTATGGAGGTGGTAAAAGAGTTCGTCGTAAAGGTTATGACGATGCAAGCTTGACACCTATCCGGATAGCTCTGAGTAGAGAGACCGGATACATATAATGGAGCAATAATTTAGAATAACTCCAAGTAGAACAGTTTTTTGGAGTAGCTCCAAATAGAGCGTGGTAGCTGCATCTAGGAGATGACATAGAGATTTGTAAAGCACACACGGATCTGAAAGGTTCAGACCCGTTGACTAAAACCTCTCTCACAAGCAACATGATCAAACATAAAACTCATTTAGTGTTAATCACATAGTGATGTGAACTAGACTACTGACTCTAGTAAACTCTTGGGTATTAGTCACATGGCGATGTGACCTGTGAGTGTTAATCACATGGCGATGTGAACTAGATTATTGACTCTAGTGCAAGTGGGAGACTGTTGGAAATATGCCCTAGAGGCAATAATAAAAGTATTATTATTATATTTCCTTGTTCATGATAATTGTCTTTTATTCATGCTATAACTGTATTATCCGGAAACCGTAATACACGTGTGAATACATAGACCACAATATGTCCCTAGTGAGCCTCTAGTTGACTAGCTCGTTGTGATCAACATATAGTCATGGTTTCCTGGCTATGGACATTGGATGTCGTTGATAACGGGATCACATCATTAGGAGAATGATGTGATGGACAAGACCCAATCCTAAGACTAGCACAAAAGATCGTGTAGTTCATTTGCTAGAGCTTTGCCAATGTCAAGTATCTCTTCCTTCGACCATGAGAGCGTGTAACTCCTGGATACCGTAGGAGTGCTTTGGGTGTATCAAACGTCACAACGTAACTAGGTGACTATAAAGGTGCACTACAGGTATCTCCAAAAGTATCTATTGTTTTATGCGGATCGAGACTGGGATTTGTCACTCCGTGTAAACGGAGAGGTATCTCTGGGCCCACTCGGTAGGACATCATCATATGCGCAATGTGACCAAGGAGTTGATCACGGGATGATGTGTTACGGAACGAGTAAAGTGACTTGCCGGTAACGAGATTGAACAAGGTATTGGATACCGACGATCGAATCTCGGGCAAGTAACATACCGATAGACAAAGGGAATTGAATACGGGATTGATTAAGTCCTTGACATCGTGGTTCATCCGATGAGATCATCGTGGAACATGTGGGAGCCATCATGGGTATCCAGATCCCGCTGTTGGTTATTGACCGGAGAACGTCTCGGTCATGTCTACATGTCTCCCGAACCCGTAGGGTCTACACACTTAAGGTTCGATGACGCTAGGGTTATAAAGGAAGTTTGTATGTGGTTACCGAATGTTGTTCGGAGTCCCGGATGAGATCCCGGACGTCACGAGGAGTTCGGAGGTAAAGATTTATATATGGGAAGTCCTATTTTGGCCACCGGAAAATGTTCGGGATTTTTCGGTATTGTACCGGGAAGGTTCTAGAAGGTTCCGGAGTGGGGCCCACCTGCATGGGGGGACCCACATGGACGTGGGTAGTGGGGGAAAGGCCCCACACCCCTGGTCAAGGCGCACCAAGATCCCCCCTTAGAAGGAATAAGATCATATCCCGAAGGGATAAGATCAAGATCCCTAAAAAGGGGGGATAACAATCGGTGGGGAAGGAAATAATGAGATTTCTTTCCTCCCACCTTGGCCAACGCCCCAATAGACTTGGAGGGCAAGAAACCAGCCCCTCCACCCCTATATATAGTGGGGAGGCGCATGGGAGCTATACACGAAGTTCTGGCACAGCCCTACCTCTCTCCCTACTCCTCCTCTCCCATGGTGCTTGGCGAAGCCCTGCTGGATTGCCACGCTCCTCCACCACCACCACGCTGTTGTGCTGCTGTTGGATGGAGTCTTCCTCAACCTCTCCCTCTCTCCTTGCTGGATCAAGGCGTGGGAGACGTCACCGGGCTGTACGTGTGTTGAACGCGGAGGTGCCGTCCGTTCGGCACTAGGATCATCGGTGATTTGAATCACGACGAGTACGACTCCATCAACCCCGTTCACTTGAACGCTTCCGCTTAGAGATCTACAAGGGTATGTAGATGCACTCTCTTTCTACTCGTTGCTGGTCTCTCCATAGATAGATCTTGGTGACACGTAGGAAAATTTTGAATTTCTGCTACGTTCCCCAACAAATAGATATTCTACCAAAAGGCCTTTGCTCTTCTTTTTCTTCTTTTCTTCTATTTTCTCTTCTTGTCCACTATTCCTTTCTTCCTTCTCCTCTTCTTTTTCTTCTTTTTTCTTCTTCTTATTTATTTCTCCTCTTCGAGGGGTCGAGGGTCGGGAACTAGGGTAGAGGGTCGAGGGTCGTTAAGGGGTCAAGGGTTGAGGGTTCGAGGGTTCTATAGGTTCGAGGGTCGAGGGTTTCAGCAGGGTCGTCTAGGGGTCGAGGGTTCCAGGGTCGTCGAGGGTTCGAGGGGTCGAGGATCGCCGAGGGGTCGAGAGAGGTTTCCTAGTGTCAAAGTATTGAAGAAATCCATGCCTTCATCATTAGCCGGAATTAACCAGGGCATGTTGGTATGAAGTTCTGCAAAGTTGTTCTGGAATGGAGTCCCGGATAGAATAATCCGCCTTATGGTATGAATTCAGCAAAGGCCTTCCAAATAGCAATATTTGGAAGGCTCTTTCTGAACTTTGTACCAAAAAGCGAATTACCCTATCTGGGACTCCGTTCCAGAACAACTTTAAAGAGCTTCGTACCATCATGCACATGTTACTTTCGCCTAATGATGAAGACATGGTTTTGTTGAATCCTTTGACACTAGGCAACCTCCCGACCCCTCGGCGATCCTCTCGAACATGAGAGGAAGAAGAGGGTCATCTAGGGGTCGAGGGTTCCAGGGTCGTTGAGGGTTCGAGGGGTCGAGGATCGCCGAGGGGTCGAGAGAGGTTTCCTAGTGTCAAAGTATTGAAGAAATCCATGCCTTCATCATTAGCCGGAAGTAACCAGGGCATGTTGGTACAAAGTTCTGCAAAGTTGTTCTGGAATGGAGTCCTGGATAGAATAATCCGCCTTTTGGTACGAATTCAGCAAAGGCCTTCCAAATAGCGATATTCGGAAGGCTCTTTCTGAACTTTGTACCAAAAAGCGAATTATCCTATCTGGGACTCCGTTCCAGAACAACTTTGAAGAGCTTCGTACCATCATGCACATGTTACTTTTGCCTAATGATGAAGACATGGTTTTGTTGAATCCTTTGACACTAGGCAACCTCCCGACCCCTCGGCGATCCTCTCGAACATGAGAGGAATAAGAGGTTCGTCTAGGGGTCGAGGGATCCAGGGTCGTCGATGGTTCGAGGGTTCGAGGGTTCTTCTCCTCTATTCTTTCTTCTCCTCTTTTTTTCTTCTTCTTCCTCTTTTTTTATCGGGAACGAGGGTCGTCGAGGGACATAGATGTAGTGTCGTCGTTGTTGATATATACCCCCTCCCGATAGCTTACTATGATTAGGTAGCTAGTTCTACGTTTGGCACTAATATATCCATCTGTCATGTTTGAATAATAATTGCCATGTTGTGAATATTTGTAGAAACTATGGACACCGCCCTAGACGAAGCAACAAAAGAAGCGTTGTTGAGGGACATAATCGCAGAAGGAAGTGATGCCATCTTGTTGTTTCTCAACGAAACCGATGGTCTGGAAGGAGAGGGTGAACAAGCTGGCTACGGTGACCTAATGCCGGTGCAAGAAGAAGAACATGAGGACGGCTCCGGTGACCCAATGCCGGTGCAAGAAGGAGACCGTGATGACGGCTCCGGTGACCGAACCGAGTCTGGCCAGGTATATATATTAGTTAAGCCTATGCTGACTAGCTGATTGATGCATTCATTGTTTTGGTATGTATACATATTAATTAAGTCTTTGTTCTTTTTTCTAGCCCTCCGGATCGAGCACAACTTCGGTAAAGAGACGAGGCCCGAAGAAAAAGTTGAGCTCGGATGAAAAGTTTGAGATCATAGCAATCGCGCCCGACGGCCAACCTATTGAACCCCTCCGGACAAAGAGCGCATTTGTTGCTCAGTGCGGGGTTCTGGTTAGGGACAAGATCCCGATAAGCATCCAGCAATGGTTTAAGCCGGCTACAGAAGACCTTGAGGTGTCTTATGTCAATGATATGCAGAAAAATGATCTTTGGACTGAGCTGAAGTCAAATTTCACCCTACCGCCTGAGGATAATTCAGAAAACCCAGTTAAAGAGAAATTAATCAAGTCTTTTGCTCTGAAGAGGATGGCAGAACTATTCAGGAGGTGCAAGAAAGAGCTGAATAAGTTTGTCGAAAATAATGAGACACCAGAATTCAAGGGCAGATATGAGAAGATCAGAGATCACTGGCCCGCATTTGTGGCCCACAAGACATCGGAAAAGAGTCAGAAGATGTCGGCGACAAACAAGCAAAATGCTGCGAAGAAGAAGCTTCACCATCGCACGGGGTCAGGTGGCTACCTCGTAGCCCGGCCTAAGTGGTCCAAGACTGAGAATGATCTGGTTCATAAAGGGATCAAACCAGAGACAATTAACTAGCCAGACCGTTGCCGGACTTGGTTCTTCGGGGCTGGCGGAACCTTGGACCCTGTAACAGGGAAGTGCATTTGGACGAACGATCAAATGGACATACCAGTCAGTAAGCTTAAGCAGTATATCGAAGCAGCGCAGGAAGGAACGTTCTTTCCAGACAGAGAGAACGACGAGCTCACAATGGCCCTCGGGAATCCTGAGCACCCTGGACGGACATGAGGCACGCCAGGCTCCATTCCGTGGAAGGTTGGGTTTCCGGACGCAGGCGGTTACAAATCCCATTAGAGGAGGAAAAAAGTGCAGCAGACCCAAATGCAGGCGCTGCAAGCAAGGGTAGACGCGATAGAGGAACGAGAAGCAAATCGCAGCAAACGTACTGCCGAAGCCTCCCCCAAAGCTACCCCGCCATCTCAGCGCAGAAGCAGCGTGGCTTCCACCGAGCTGCTTCAGCCGGAGCATGCCTTGACGGCTCCTGCCAGCTATCCCATGGATGCTATAACGGAGTCTCAAAATTGCCACCTTATGACGCAATGAATGAATTTGAAGGTCAAGGTGGCTGTTGGCTCTGTTTATCCTACTGAACCCGGTGCAACTTTTCACTGCCGGTCGATTCTAGAAGGATATGCTAGGGTGATGGTGGATGAGATAACGGAGGGATTTGAGGACCTCCAGCTTGACCACCCTACCGGTGAAGGGGAGACTCGGCTGGGGTCTGCTCTGGAGACTCCATGCCTATGGAGGAAGGAGCTCATCAACCTTTCGAACTTGACGCCTCCGCCTCCTCCTCCTCCTCCGGTAAGTCAGGGCACTCCGCCTCCACCGCCTCCTCCTCCGGTGAGTGACGATCAGGGCCCTCGGCCGGCTCCTTCTTCGGCGCGTGGCGGCACTCCGCCTCCTTCTCCGCATGCGCCGACGCGCCCGAGCAGCCAGCCTCCTCCTTCTCCGCCTTGTCAGCAAGGGCGGAAGAGACCTGCCGCCGCTCCAGCTGCTCCGGTGCGTCGTAGTCCTTCTCCTCCGCCTCTTAAGCAAGTAAAGAAGACAACCGCTCCGTCTGCTCGGTCGGCGTCTAGTAGTACAACCAGAGGCGGGAGGACATACATATTCGGTCCTTCTCTGAAGACTCCAGAGAAGTTACCATATGAGAGGACCCTGGAGGAGAACGCCGAGATCGCGCGAGAAGAAGTGAGGAACTTCTTTGAAGGGATGAAAGCAAAGAAACATCCACCTCCGGAGGAGAAGGTAGATCGGGTGAAAGTGAAGCGCACTCTGGCTGCCCTGACAAAACCACCAAAGTCTGATCCGCCAAAAGGAAACTATGACCGCATTATTGGAAAGGAATTTGCCGAAGCGGAGCGGTCGGGAAGTACTGTCAGTGATCAAAGGCTGAAAGAACGACGAGATGGGAAACAAATTGCCCAGCTCGGCGAACAAGCGAAGCAATCGTGCCCCCCGCTCAAGGTGCCTAGCCACAACATCGCTAATGATCCGAGGATGGTGCCCGGTTATAGCAATCTTGTAGATTACCTGCCCGACGAAGTACATTATGAACCCATGGACATGCAGATACAAAGATACGAGTACGGGAAGCCTCTCATCAAAGATGAAAGATCTCTATCAACGATGATGCGAAGATTGCATGATTGGTACTTGAAATTCTGCAGAGACTCTGGGGGGAGGAGTACTTTGGATGTGAAAGTTAAAAAGGAGCATGACCTCATTGGAATTGATTTGTTTCCTGTTCCATTTGAGGAGTTCTATCAGTTTTTCAATCAATTGGCCCTCGATAAAACAACGGTCGCCTGCTACTGTCTGTAAGTAGTACTACTTCTGTCATTAAGTTTCTCTATATAGCTTAGCTCTTTCATTGCATGTATTTGTAATCATCCTCACTATATTATGCAGATTGAAGATCGCCGAATTGAAGAAAAGACAAGTCGGTGATATTGGGTTCATTAACACATATCTCATAGATGCGACTCAGGTTAAACTTCATGCCGCAGCTACCGAGGCCAACTTGCTACAATCGTTCGTAATAAATCAAAACAAAGATATAATACTCTTTCCTTACAACTTCAGGTGAGTGTTACTATCTTGTGCGTATTCGGTTTCCCTTATAAATTTGTCAAGGTTATAGTAATGTAATTCATGAGTTATGCATGCGTGTGCAGTTTCCACTATATTCTCCTAGAGATTAAGCTTGAGCAGGGACTAGTAACTGTCTTAGACTCAAAACGAAAAGATCCCCAGAACTATGCAGACATGACTCAAATACTCCAGAAGTAAGTTAAATCAATCATTATCCACCATATCAGCAACTTTGTTCATTTCCTGATATCAAGTAATTGTTTTCTTTGTCCGGCAGGGTTTGGAGAAAATTCACCAAAACAGTTCCGGGACTGCCGAAGGAGCTGGAATTTAGACACCCGAAAGTAAGTACTATAGTAGCATGTTCCGCGCATCTCCTAGTGATTCAAGTGCTAATTTCATCAATACCATTTAGCATTCTTGCTTATCAGTTTGATTGACCTCTATTTCTTGTAAAGTGGTTCTGGCAGGAACAAGGGAATGATTTCTGTGGATACTACATCTGCGAGTCCATCCGCCACACGACCTGTGAGCGGGGCGGGTACTCTAATGAACAATATGAAGTACGTAAATAACAACATTCACAATTTTATTTTATTACCATCATTTGTGTTGAGTTTCATTCATTCATATATATATGTATTGACCCCCTTCTTCAAATTAGATGTTTCGGAAGCGGGATGAACTCCTAGCACCAGCTCGCATGCAAGCAATTCAAGAGGAATTTGCGGCATTCTTTCTTGACCACGTGATCCCTGAAGACGGAGAATTCTATGTGGACCCTGAGTCCGTATGATTATATTTGTAAGAGATAATTATTGTATATATGTAGCCGGTAGTGTCAGATAGATATACGAGAACTTGTTGTTCGACCAATCTCTCGAAGAAGGAGAGGTGGTCGATATCACTTCAATCTGTATGCATATATGTTCATAACGATCTTCTGTTTCCTTCGTTTGCTTACTAGCTAGCCAGCGTGTCTAGTCCTCTATATACGTATGTATAGTACGTAGCGTCGACCAAGCACAGACATAAGAGAGGACACTTCTCTCTATTAATTATAGCTAGCTAACACAATATATGAAACACCTAAATTAACCCCCCAAAACCCCCAACCCCCCCCCCTTTCAAAAAAAACAAAAACCCCAGCCACAGAAATGCTGACGCGTGGATGCCTATTGGTCCCAGTTGGTGCCACCAACCGGGACCAAAGGGTCTCCTGACTGGGCTCTGCGCACTGCCCACGTGGAGGCCCATCAGCCCCGCTTCTGGATTGAACCGGGACTAAAGGGTCGGGGCATTAGTACCGACACTTTAGTCCCGGTTCAGGAACCGGGACTAAAGGCCCTTACGAACCGGGGCTATAGGCCCTTTTTCTACCAGTGTTGAATAGAGGAATCTGAGATTGTGTGATGCATATCGTATAATCATACCCACGGATACTTGAGGTGACATTGGAGTATCTAGGTGACATTAGGGTTTTGGTTGATTTCTGTCTTAAGGTGTTATTCTAGTATGAACTCTATGATATATCGAACGGAAAGAATAGCTTCATGTTATTTTACTACGGACTCTTGAATAGATCGATCAGAAAGGATAACTTTGAGGTGGTTTCGTACCCTACCATAATCTCTTCTTTAGTTCTCTGCTATTAGTGACTTTAAAGTGACTCTTTGTTGCATGTTGAGGGATATTTATATGATCCAATTATGTTATTATTGTTGAGAGAACTTGCACTAGTGAAAGTATGAACCCTAGGCCTTGTTTCAACGCATTGCAATACCGTTTGTTCTCACTTTTATCATTACTTACCTTGCTGTTTTTATATTTTCAGATTACAAAAACCTATATCTACCATCCATATTGCACTCGTATCACCATCTCTTCGCCGAACTAGTGCACCTATACAATTTACCATTGTATTGGGTGTGTTGGGGACACAAGAGACTCTTTGTATTTGGTTGCAGGGTTGTTCGAGAGAGACCATCTTCATCCTACGCCTCCCACGGATTGATAAACCTTAGGTCATCCACTTGAGTAAAATTTGCTATTGTCCTACAAACCTCTTCACTTGGAGGCCCAACAACGTCTACAAGAAGAAGGTTGTGTAGTAGACATCAGTGATGTCTAATAAGTGCGTGAATTATTCGGCCTTTCCCGGCTGAATGAAGCTTGCCGGCCGAGTAAGAAGCTTGCCGGCACAATGAAAAGCTTGCCGGCGTGGAAATCTTGTCGGCACGAAAAGCTTGCTGGCGTGGAAGCTTGCCGGTGTGAAAGCTTGCCGGGGAAAAACCTTGCCGGGGTAGAAACCTTGCCGGTGTGGAAACCATGCCGGGGTGGAAACCTTGCTGGCCTGGAAAGTGGAGGCTGTCAAAGGCAATCCGACCAGAAGTGGGAGATGGGCTCGAAAGGTTATTCAGATGACCTCGGATGGAAAAGTATTCTACAGGCAAGTTGTGCATGTTGTCGAAATGGTGAACTTTGCTTTTGGAGTCATCATCGTCGGAGATAGTATATGGCCTGCAAAATTGTTACAAGACTCAGAAAGTTCAGAAAACTTCATAATTGAATCGACCCACATTGAAAGATGGGCCCTGAAAGTCGTAGAGATGGCCTTAAAAGGAGAAGTGCCTTGCGCTGCATTATGCGGATCATCGAGGCGGACAAGTTTGATGTTGAACTCGACTCCATCTGAGGTAGTATGCAATTTCCACGGCCCGCGCAAGAAGTAGGGAAGAAGTATGGGACAGATTCAGGCTTAATCCGAGTTGGAGTGAAACTAGAACTGTAGGACGTGAATTGATGTAATTTTATTATAAGGAAAGCCTAGATTAGTCCTTTACTTGTACTGGATGTCCGGCCGCCTCTTATATATGTTGGGGATGACGGCCGATTGAAACAACACACAATCGAACAAATCAATATACTACTTTTTCAATCTACATTTTATCTCTCCATTGTTTTTCTCTCTCGTTCTTTGCTGTTCTTCGTGTTTGAGAGCTGCGAATCTCGAGGCCCTAGGGGAAAGCGAATCGACCTTGGGCAGCCCATAGCCACTGCACTACCTGACGGGGTCCCTCCCGAGGTGTGGGGTTTCGGATCTGCAAAAGCGCATGCCGACTGTCCTGCGTATCACATTGTCGGTCAGGTCTCCTTCGATGTGAGCTGCGGTACATCTCCCCCGGCGTCGAGGGTACACGTCACATGTTTGTGCGTCATCAAGGGGTAAAACCCCGTGCTACTAGTAAGTAGCAGTAGCGAGGGGTATAAACCCACACTACTGATACGTCTCCAACGTATCTATAATTTTTTATTTTTCCATGCTACTATATTATCTGTTTTGGATGTTTATGGGCTTTATTAAACACTTTTATATTATTTTTGGGACTAACCTATTAACCCAGAGCCCAGTGCTAGTTCCTGTTTTTCCCTTGTTTCAGTGTTTCGAAGAAAAGGAATATCAAACGGAGTCGAAATGGAATGAAACCTTCTGGAGAAGTTATTTTTTGAAGGAAAGCTACCTGATAGACTTGGAGTGCACGTCAGGAAAGAAACGAGGGAGCAACGAGGTAGGGGGCGCACCCTCCACCCCCGTGGGCCCCTCATGGCTCCCCTGATGTACTTCTTCCTCCTATATATATCCATATACCCTAAAAACATCGGGGAACAGAATAGATCTGGAGTTCCGCCGCCGCAAGCCTCTGTAGCCACCAAAAACCTCTCGGGACCCTGTTCCGGCACCCTGCCGGAGGGGGGAACCCTCATCGGTGGCCATCTTCATCATCCCGATGCTCTCATGACGAGGAGGGAGTAGTTCACCCTCGGGGCTGAGGGTATGTACCAGTAGCTATGTGTTTGATCTCTCTCTCTCTCTCTCTCGTGTTCTTGGTTTGGCACGATCTTGATGTATCGCGAGCTTTGCTATTATAGTTGGATCTTATGTTTCTTCTCCCCCTCTACTCTCTTGTAATGGATTGAGTCTTCCCTTTGAAGTTATCTTATCGGATTGAGTCTTTAATGATTTGAGAACACTTGATGTATGTCTTGCCGTGCGTATCTGTGGTGACAATGGGATATCACGTGATTCACTTGCTGTATGTTTGGTGATCAACTTGCGGGTTCCGCCCATGAACCTATGCATAGGGGTTGGCACACGTTTTCGTCTTGATTCTCCGGTAGAAACTTCGGGGCACTCTTTGAGGTTCTATGTGTTGGTTGAATAGAGGAATCTGAGATTGTGTGATGCATATCGTATAATCATACCCACGGATACTTGAGGTGACATTGGAGTATCTAGGTGACATTAGGGTTTTGATTGATTTGTGTCTTAAGGTGTTATTCTAGTACGAACTCTATGATATATCGAACGGAAAGAATAGCTTCATGTTATTTTACTATGGACTCTTGAATAGATCGATCAGAAAGGATAACTTTGAGGTGGTTTCGTACCCTACCATAATCTCTTCGTTAGTTCTCTGCTATTAGTGACTTTAAAGTGACTCTTTGTTGCATGTTGAGGGATATTTATATGATCCAATTATGTTATTATTATTGAGAGAACTTGCACTAGTGAAAGTATGAACCCTAGGCCTTGTTTCAACGCATTGCAATACCGTTTGTTCTCACTTTTATCATTACTTACCTTGCTGTTTTTATATTTTCAGATTACAAAAACCTATATCTACCATCCATATTGCACTCGTATCACCATCTCTTCGCCGAACTAGTGCACCTATACAATTTACCATTGTATTGGGTGTGTTGGGGACAGAAGAGACTCTTTGTATTTGGTTGCAGGGTTGTTCGAGAGAGACCATCTTCATCCTACGCCTCCCACGGATTGATAAACCTTAGGTCATTCACTTGAGGAAAATTTGCTATTGTCCTACAAACCTCTTCACTTGGAGGCCCAACAACGTCTACAAGAAGAAGGTTGTCTACTAGACATCAGTAATGTCTGATAAGTGCGTGAATTATTCGGCCTTTCCCGGCTGAATGAAGCTTGCCGACCGAGTAAGAAGCTTGCCGGCACTATGAAAAGCTTGCCGGCGTGGAAATCTTGTCGGCACGAAAAGCTTGCTGGCGTGGAAGCATGCCGGTGTGAAAGCTTGCCGGGGAAAAACCTTGCCGGGGTAGAAACCTTGCTGGTGTGGAAACCATGCCGGGGTGGAAGCCTTGCTGGCCTAGAAAGTGGAGGCTGTCAAAGTCAATCCGACCAGAAGTGGGAGATGGGCTCGAAAGGTTATTCAGATGACCTCGGATGGAAAAGTATTCTACAAGGAAGTTGTCCATGTTGTCGAAATGGTGAACTTTGCTTTTGGAGTCATCATCGTCGGAGATAGTATATGGCCTGCAAAATTGTTACAAGACTCAGACAGTTCAGAAAACTGCATAATTGAATCGACCCACATTTAAAGATGGGCCCTGAAAGTCATAGAGATGGCCTTAAAAGGAGAAGTGCCCTGCGCTGCATTATGCGGATCATCGAGGCGGACAAGTTTTGTGACACCCCAAAATTTTAACTTTGTTTGTTAATTAAAATTTTTGCCAGGAATTAAAACTTTGATTTTTTTGGACTCCCTTTTGATTTTTTAAACATTTCCTTTCTTATTATCATGGAGTTGTTCCCTAAAGTGAAAACCTTTCAAATATGTTATTGGACTTGTTTAACCTCTCAAGAAAAACTTTTCTTTTATCAGTATGACTAATTACATAATTAATTTGCTTGATCTTTATTTTCTTGAAAAATGGTTTTTCAAGGTTATATGGCCATATTTGAACTACAACCATTTGATAAATTCACTTAAAGTTCCAACCAAAATTTGGAGATGTCATGTGATGTTTTTAAATCACTTTTATGCAAAAATATCTTTTATTCTTGTAATATTTTGAGCTCTGCATCAATTTTTCTTCTCTGGTCCATAGTGCAATTTTGCACTACAACCCATTTAGATATTTCTTTCTATCCTGCACCAAAATTATGGGATGTTGATAGTAGCTTATGATTCAACATTATGCAAAAACCTAGTGCTGTTCTTTGAAAATTTTGAGTGAATCAACCTCTTTTCCATTCTGGTCCAGCCTTGTGATTTCTACTGCAACCCTGGTTATTTTTGCTCCAGTAACCTTGTGCCTTCTCCTACTTGTAGACAGCCCTACCAAACCCCTAAGTCCAGGAGCATGCACCCATTTGAATATTTTTGGTTCATGAAATAATGCCATTTATCTCCTGTCCAGAATTTTAGTTTTGCAAAACTTGCACTAACAAGTTTGTGCTTTTCACAAACTAACCTCACCACTCTCTCTTTCACCTAAAGAGACCCCACTCTGGAAGTTTTGGCCACTCCAAGAAATGCCTAGGCGCCTGTGGCATTTTTTCAAACACCTAGAGTGCATGAACAACTTTGACATGAATTTTGTCATTGCACTGTGAACTTGCACCTCTGATCAAACTAACCTGTCCACTAGACTCCCAGTTACTCCTAACCTAGGTCTGCTAAGTGCCAGCCTCACCCAAGCCCTGTGGCATGCATTGGCATTTCGTCGAGCACGTTCCGTGCGTGCTCTGGGCGCGAGCAGAGCACGCGTTTTGCACGTGCCGCGCCCGAGCCAACGCGTCGCGCCCCTGGTTTTACCCACTGCAGAGCCGCGCCACGCACTCCACTTCTCACCGCATCACGCCAAGCCACCCCTCGCCACGTCCCCGGCAAGCCAGGAGCTAGCCGCCACGGCCATAGACAGCCCCTGCTCAGTTCAACGCCGCCCAAGCCTCTCCCGCTCGCCACCTGGCCCCTGGAATAGCGCGAGCTCATCCACAAGCGTGTCCACTAGCGCTCGTCGCCGCCACGACGCCCTAGCTACAGAATGGCGGAACCGATCCTGATCGCCTATTTAAGGAGCCCCGAGCTCGTCTCCGCATGCAGGCAGTCCCAAGCCATCTCCCTAGGACCCCCATTGGCAGCCAATCGACCCGGGGAGGTCTCCTTCCCCATCTCCCGCAACCACGGCCGCCGCCACTGCCTCGTTCATTCCGGCACCACCAGGGCCTCCCCCTTTCCGTTCTCTTCACCAAGAACTCCCTCTTCCTCCCGTGAACCATTCCCCCTGCTCGATTTTAATCGGGACTCACGGCGGGAGAAAAATCACTTTGCCCGACGGCCACCGTCCGCCGCGAAGCTCGCCGCCGGCAGCTCCGTCCACCCCCGAGACTGTAACGACTACCGGAGTGACCGTCTCAATCCCCTGAGCCCGCGGGTGACCTCCGTTTCCCGAACGATGCCGCCGTTCGCCGGCGAGCATCACCGGAGTCCCGCCTTCTCTCGGGGCAGAGGAAGAGGAGGGAGATCGACTAGGCTAACCTGACCAGTGGGTCCCCCGGGCCCACTGTCAGTGACTCACACGCCGCCCACGCTGGATAAGTGGAGGCGTAAAGGCTCAAATACGTCTTCTCTGTGCGAAAGCGTAATTCCATTCGAACCGTTTTCTTTTCTGGATTTTCTTTTAAAAACAGATTTTGACCAAAGCTTTGACTGTCTATAACTTTTTAAATATAACTCCAAATGAATTGATTCTTTTTCCTACATCTCTCAAATTCTGTCTAGTTTATTTTAAGATTTATTTGAAAATTTTCCAAACAACTTTTTTGTACTATTTTTGAAATATGTGTTATTTGCATATTTTTGAAAATAGGATTTTGGAAGAGAAGAAAGCTTTCAAAAGATTTGGAGGGCATCCTGCCCTTCCACGCCATGAAGGCAAGCATTCTGAACCCCGGCATAATATTTTTAGTGTGTTAGTTGACTCGTTTATAACACCATCTCATTTCGGAGAACTCGTTATTTTATGTGGCGATGTGATCATTTGCATGAAGGCATATTAGTGATTTCCTTGCTGTTGGAAATGAATATACTTGTGATGGTAATCATCCTCATGTGCCTTGCATGCATGCCGGAAAGGAATCCGGGAAAGCCTCTGCCTTGGGTAGGAGTGAGCTTGTCGCCGGTCCCCGTCGAGACGGTTATGTCCGGTATGGCATAGTAAGGTATAATGGGTGGTGATTTCGTCGGTTGAAATATATTTGATATACATGTCATGCAGGGAACTTGTAAGCCTCCAGAGTCGGCCGTAGATCGAGTCTTGTTCCAGTAACCCCCATATTTGCCTCGTACTACCACTCGTCCCTACCGCAGGTAGGGTACGGTTCAGTAAGTCGTCAACCCCTTTCCAGCACACACCGTACAGAGAGGCCATGGTGGAAGATGTCGGTTGTAGCGGTAGGCATGCCACCTGGTCAGGGGGCATGGGTGTTTCCGGTTGGGACCGAGAGGGGAGGCCACCCCTTAGAGCGCGCGATATAAATTTGATCTCATGCTATGCGAGGTTGTAGCGTCCCCACTTAGAGTTTTGCTTAACAAGTGTCGTGGGTGATTCCAGACACCGATGAGTTAAGCTGGTGTGTGCAAGTTAGGCGTGTTTTCAACTAAAAGGCCGTAGACGGAATTAGTCCCGATGGACTAAAGGAATCCGTTACTCGTGGGTAAAGAGTACACCCTCTGCAGAGATTAAACCTATTCGAATAGCCGTGTCCATGGTTAAGGATTACAGTCTGGGATGGGTCAAGTGTTGGTCTTAGTGTCGGTCTTCGGAGGAGAAACTACTAACCCGAATATTGATTATGACTTGTGATATATGATGGTTATGATTGTTATCATTAGGGACTAACCATTTGCATTGTTTGAAATAATGAATATCCCTGGGATGGTACCACCTCCTGGATATTCACTATGATTATAAGCCCTTTATGCGGCGTCGCTCAGACGCCCGACTGTGGCATGTTCGTTATTTCATTTTCATATAAGCCCTTTATGTGGCGTCCCTCAGACGCCCGACTGTGGCATGTTTGTTATTCCATTTTCTCATAAGCCCTTTATGTGGCGTCGCTCAGACACCCGACTGAGGCATGTTTGTTATTTCATTTTCTCATAAGCCCTTTATGTGGCGTCGCTCAGACGCCCGACTATGGCATGCTTGTTATTTTATTTACTTTATAAGCCCCTTACGTGGTGTCGCTAAGACGCCCGACTGAGGCATGCTCACTTTTACTATCCTTTCGAGACGTCGCTTCAGACATCCGATCGGTGCATTTTATTTCTATTCTGTCATTGCATATTCCGGTTGCATATAAATAACCTGCTTGCATGCATCAAGATTTTATTTATGACTGACGATGTGATCATAGAATATTTCAGTGTATGTTGATCAATTATATTATACCCGTGTTCATAATGTTTGCGAGTACATTCAAAAGTACTCACTGGCTTGTCCCTGGCTATTGTCTTGGCCAGATTGCTTGCTTGGAGAGGAGCATTGCGATGACAGCCCCGGAACCTACGCAATGGAGATAGCAGCCTCGCGAAGATAGGAGTTATCCTGGTCAGCTGTTCCTCTGGGAAATGGAGTCCCATAGACACTGATGTCTCAGAAACCGCTTCCGCCATCGACCACTAGAAACCAATTGTTGTACTCACAGGCCTAAATGGTCTTGTACTGCATATTTTGTATTTTTGCTTGTGATTTCTGTATCAAGTTGGTGCCTCATCAGCTAACAGTAATCCTGGGGCTGGTGAGCACAACGGCCATTTTCTGGAAATTTATACCCGGAAAACCGGTCGTGACAAGTTTGATGTTGAACTCGACTCCATCCGAGGTAGTATGCGATTTCCACGGCCCGCGCAAGAAGTAGGGAAGAAGTATGGGACAGATTCAGGCTTAATCCGAGTTGGAGTGAAACTAGAACTGTAGGACGTGAATTGATGTAATTTTCTTGTAAGGAAAGCCTAGATTAATCCTTTACTTGTACTGGAAGTCCGGCCGCCTCTTATATATGTTGGGGGTGACGGCCGATTGAAACAACACACAATCGAACAAATCAATATACTACTTTTTCAATCTACATTTTATCTCTCCACTGTTTTTCTCTCTCGTTCTTTGCTGTTCTTCGTGTTTGAGAGCTGCGAATCTCGAGGCCCTGGGGGAAAGCGAATTGACCGTGGGCAGCCCATAGCCACCGCACTACCTGACGGGGTCCCTCCCGAGGTGTGGGGTTTTGGGTCTGCAAAAGCGCATGCCGACTGGCCTGCGTATCATGTTGTCGGTCAGGTCTCCTTCGATGTGAGCTGCGGTACATCTCCCCCGGCGTCGAGGGTACACGTCACATGTTTGTGCGTCATCAAGGGGTAAAAACCCGTGCTACTAGTAAGTAGCAGTAGCGAGGGGTATAAACCCACACTACTGATACGTCTCCAACGTATCTATAATTTTTGATTTTTCCATGCTATTATATTATCTGTTTTGGATGTTTATGGGCTTCATTAAACACTTTTATATTATTTTTGGGACTAACCTATTAACCCAGAGCCCAGTGCTAGTTCCTGTTTTTCCCTTGTTTCAGTGTTTCGAAGAAAATGAATATCAAACGGAGTCGAAACGGAATGAAACCTTCTGGAGAAGTTATTTTTGGAAGGAAAGCTACCAGATAGACTTGGAGTGCACGTCAGGAAAGAAACGAGGGAGCCACGAGGTAGGGGGCGCGCCCTCCACCCTCGTGGGCCCCTCGTGGCTCCCCTGACGTACTTCTTCCTCCTATATATATCCATATACCCTAAACACATCGGGGAACAGAATAGATCTGGAGTTCCGCCGCCGCAAGCCTCTGTAGCCACCAAAAACCTCTCGGGACCCTGTTCCGGCACCCTGCCGGAGGGGGGAACCCTCATCGGTGGCCATCTTCATCATCCCGACGCTCTCCATGACGAGGAGGGAGTAGTTCACCCTCGGGGCTGAGGGTATGTACCAGTAGCTATGTGTTTGATCTCTCTCTCTCTCTCGTGTTCTTGGTTTGGCACGATCTTGATGTATCGCGAGCTTTGCTATTATAGTTGGATCTTATGTTCCTTCTCCCCCTCTACGCTCTTGTAATGGATTGAGTCTTCCCTTTGAAGTTATCTTATCGGATTGAGTCTTTAATGATTTGAGAACACTTGATGTATGTCTTGCCGTGCGTATCTGTGGTGACAATGGGATATCACGTGATTCACTTGATGTATGTTTGGTGATCAACTTGCGGGTTCCGCCCATGAACCTATGCATAGGGGTTGGCACACGTTTTCGTATTGATTCTCCGGTAGAAACTTTGGGGCACTCTTTGAGGTTCTATGTGTTGGTTGAATAGAGGAATCTGAGATTGTGTGATGCATATCGTATAATCATACCCACGGATACTTGAGGTGACATTGGAGTATCTAGGTGACATTAGGGTTTTGGTTGATTTGTGTCTTAAGGTGTTATTCTAGAACGAACTCTATCATATATCGAACGGAAAGAATAGCTTCGTGTTATTTTACTACGGACTCTTGAATAGATCGATCAGAAAGGATAACTTTGAGGTGGTTTCGTACCCTACCATAATCTCTTCGTTAGTTCTCTGCTATTAGTGACTTTAAAGTGACTCTTTGTTGCATGTTGAGGGATATTTATATGATCCAATTATGTTATTATTGTTGAGAGAACTTGCACTAGTGAAAGTATGAACCCTAGGCCTTGTTTCAACGCATTGCAATACCGTTTGTTCTCACTTTTATCATTACTTACCTTGCTGTTTTTATATTTTCAGATTACAAAAACCTATATCTACCATCCATATTGCACTCGTATCACCATCTCTTCGCCGAACTAGTGCACCTATACAATTTACCATTGTATTGGGTGTGTTGGGGACACAAGAGACTCTTTGTATTTGGTTGCAGGGTTGTTCGAGAGAGACCATCTTCATCCTATGCCTCCCACGGATTGATAAACCTTAGGTCATCCACTTGAGGAAAATTTGCTATTGTCCTACAAACCTCTTCACTTGGAGGCCCAACAACGTCTACAAGAAGCAGGTTGTGTAGTAGACATCAGTGATGTCTGATAAGTGCGTGAATTATTCGGCCTTTCCCGGCTGAATGAAGCTTGCCGACCGAGTAAGAAGCTTGCCAGCACTATGAAAAGCTTGCCGGCGTCGAAATCTTGTCGGCACGAAAAGCTTGCTGGCGTGGAAGCTTGCCGGTGTGAAAGCTTGCCAGGGAAAAACCTTGCCGGGGTAGAAACCTTGCCGGTGTGGAAACCATGCCGGGGTGGAAACCTTGCTGGCCTGGAAAGTGGAGGCTGTCAAAGTCAATCCGACCAGAAGTGGGAGATGGGCTCGAAAGGTTATTCAGATGACCTCGGATGGAAAAGTATTCTACAGGGAAGTTGTGCATGTTGTCGTAATGGTGAACTTTTCTTTTGGAGTCATCATCGTCGGAGATAGTATATGGCCTGCAAAATTGTTACAAGACTCATACAGTTCAGAAAACTGCATAATTGAATCGACCCACATTTAAAGATGGGCCCTGAAAGTCGTAGAGATGGCCTTAAAAGGAGAAGTGCCCTGTGCTACATTATGCGGATCATCGAGGCGGACAAGTTTCATGTTGAACTCGACTCCATCCGAGGTAGTATGCAATTTCCACGGCCCGCGCAAGAAGTAGGGAAGAAGTATGGGACAGATTCAGGCTTAATCCGAGTTGGAGTGAAACTAGAACTGTAGGACATGAATTGATGTAATTTTCTTGTAAGGAAAGCCTAGATTAATCCTTTACTTGTACTGGAAGTCCGGCCGCCTCTTATATATGTTGGGGATGACGGCCGATTAAAACAACACACAATCGAACAAATCAATATACTACTTTTTCAATCTACGTTTTATCTCTCCACTATTTTTCTCTCTCGTTCTTTGTTGTTCTTCGTGTTTGAGAGCTGCGAATATCGAAGCCCTAGGGGAAAGCGAATCGACCTTGGGCAGCCCGTAGCCACCGCACTACGTGACGGGGTCCCTCCCGAGGTGTGGGGTTTCGGGTCTGCAAAAGCGCATGCCGACTGTCCTGCGTATCACGTTGTCGGTCAGGTCTCCTTCGATGTGAGCTGCGGTACATCTCCCCCGGCGTCGAGGGTACACGTCACATGTTTGTGCGTCGTCAAGGGGTAAAAACCCGTGCTACTAGTAAGTAGCAGTAGCGAGGGGTATAAACCCACACTACTGATACGTCTCCAACGTATCTATAATTTTTTATTTTTCCATGCTATTATATTATCTGTTTTGGATGTTTATGGGCTTTATTAAACACTTCTATATTATTTTTGGGACTAACCTATTAACCCAGAGCCCAGTTCTAGTTCCTGTTTTCCCCTTGTTTCAGTGTTTCGAAGAAAAGGAATATCAAACGGAGTCGAAACGGAATGAAACCTTCTGGAGAAGTTATTTTTGGAAGGAAAGCTACCTGATAGACTTGGAGTGCATGTCAGGAAAGAAACGAGGGAGCCACGAGGTAGGGGGGGCGCCCTCCACCCTCGTGGGCCCCTCGTGGCTCCCCTGACGTCCTTCTTCCTCCTATATATATCCATATACCCTAAAAACATCGGGGAACAGAATAGATCTGGAGTTCCGCCGCCGCAAGCCTCTATAGCCACCAAAAACCTCTCGGGACCCTGTTCTGGCACCCTGTCGGAGGGGGGAACCCTCATCGGTGGTCATCTTCATCATCCCGGCGCTCTCCATGACGAGGAGGGAGTAGTTCACCCTCGGGGCTGAGGGTATGTACCAGTAGCTATGTGTTTGATCTCTCTCTCTCTCTCTCTCTCTCTCTCTCTCTCTCGTGTTCTTGGTTTGGCACGATCTTGATGTATCGCGAGCTTTGCTATTATAGTTGGATCTTATGTTTCTTCTCCCCCTCTACTCTCTTGTAATGGATTGAGTCTTCCCTTTGAAGTTATCTTATCGGATTGAGTCTTTAATGATTTGAGAACACTTGATGTATGTCTTGCCATGCGTATCTGTGGTGACAATGGGATATCACATGATTCACTTGATGTATGTTTTGGTGATCAACTTGCGGTTCCGCCCATGAACCTATGCATAGGGGTTGGCACACGTTTTCATCTTGATTCTCCGGTAGAAACTTTGGGGCACTCTTTGAGGTTCTCTGTGTTGGTTGTATAGATGAATCTGAGATTGTGTGATGCATATCGTATAATCATACCCACAGATACTTGAGGTGACATTGGAGTATCTAGGTGACATTAGGGTTTTGGTTGATTTGTGTCTTAAGGTGTTATTCTAGTACGAACTCTAGGGCTGTTTGTGGCACTTATAGGAATAGCCCAACGGATTGATTGGAAAGAATAACTTTGAGGTTGTTTCATACCCTACCATAATCTCTTCGTTTGTTCTCCTCTATTAGTGATTTTGGAGTGACTCTTTGTTGCATGTTGAGGGATAGTTATGTGATCCAAATATGTTATTGTTGTTGAGAGAACTTGCACTAGTGAAAGTATGAACCCTAGGCCTTGTTTCCTAGCATTGCAATACCGTTTACGCTCACTTTTATCATTAGTTATCTTGCTGTTTTTATATTTCTAGTTTACAAAAACCTATATCTACCATCCATGTTGTACTTGTATCACCATCTCTTCGCTGAACTAGTGCACCTATACAATTTACCATTGTATTGGGTGTGTTGGGGACACAAGAGACTCTTTATTATTTGGTTGCAGGGTTGTTTGAGAGAGACCATCTTCATCCTACGCCTCCCACGGATTGATAAACCTTAGGTCATCCACTTGAGGGAAATTTGCTCCTGTCCTACAAACCTCTGCACTTGGAGGCCCAACAACGTCTACAAGAAGAAGGTTGCGTAGTAGACATCAACTACTAGTAATCGTGTGCCTATAAGCTTTTCCGTAGTATTGATATCGTCACGAAACGTTAAGTGTGTAGACCCTGCGGGTTCGAGAACTATGCAGACCTGACCGAGACACCTCTAAGGTCAATAAACAATAGCGGGACCTGGATGCCCATATTGGTTCCTACATGTCTACGAAGATCTTATCGGTCGAACCTCAATGTCAAGGATCCAGACAATCCCGTATGTAGTTCCCTTTGTCCGTCGGTATGTTACTTGCGCAAGATTTGATGGTCGGTATCTCCACACCTAGTTCAATCTCGTTACCGGCAAGTCTCTTTACTCGTTCCGTAATACAAGATCCCGTGGCTAACCCATTAGTCACATTGCTTGCAATCTTACTATGATGTTGTATTACCGAGTGGGCCCCGAGATACCTCTCCGTCATACGGAGTGACAAATCCCAGTCTTCATCCATGCCAACTCAATAGACACCCTCAGAGATACCTGTAGAGCACCTTTATAGTCTCCCAGTTACGTTGCGATGTTTGGTATACACAAGGTACTCCTCCGGTGTTAGTGAGTTGCATGATCTCATGGTCATAAGAACATATAACTGCCATGCAGAAAACGATAGCAATAAACTTAACACGGTCATATGCTACGTTTATAGTTTGGGTCTTGTCCATCACATCATTCTCCTAATGATGTGATCCCGTTATCATATGACAACTCATGTATATGGCTAGGAAACCATATCCATCCTTGATCAACGAGCTAGTCTACTAGAGGCTCACTAGGGACACGTTGTTGTCTATGTATCCACAAAGGTATCTGAGTTTCCGATCAATAGAATTCTAGCATGGATAATAAAAGATTATCATGAACAGGGAAACATGATAATAACTAATTTATTATTGCCTCTAGGGCATATTTCCAACAGTCTCCCACTTGCACTAGAGTCAATAATCTAGTTCACATCACCATGTGATTAACAATCATAGTTCACATTGCCATGTGACTAACACCCAAAGAGTTTACTAGAGTCAATAATCTAGTTCACATCACCATGTGATTAACACTCAATGAGTTCTGGGGTTTGATCATGTTATGCTTGTGAGAGAGGTTTTAGTCAATGGGTCTGAAACATTCAGATCCATATGTACTTTGCAAATCTCTATGTCCTATTGTAGATGTTGCTACCACACTCCACTTGGAGCTATTCCAAATGGTTGTTCCACTATACGTATCCGGTTTGCTACTCAAAGTCATCCGGATAGGTGTTAAAGCTTGCATCGACTTAACCCTTTACGCTGAACTCTTTATCACCTCCATAACCAAGAAACATTTCCTTATTCCTCAAAGGACAATTTTGACCATTGTCCACTGATCCACTCCTGGGTCACTTTTGTACCCCCTTGCCAGACACGTGACAAGGCACGTCATAGGTGCGGTACATAGCATGGCATACCATATAGAGCCTATGGCTAAGGCATAGGGGACGACCTTCGTCCTTTCTCTTCTGTCGTGGTTCAGCTTTTAGTCTCACTCAACTTCACACCTTACCTCTCAGGCAAGAACTCCTTCTTTGACTGATCCATTTTGAACTCCTTCAAAATCATGTCAAGGTATGTGCTCTATGAAAGTCTTATCAGGCGTCTTAATCTATTTCTATAGATCTTGATGCCCAATATGTAAGCAGTTTTACCCAGGTCTTCCTTTGAAAAACTCCTTTCAAACAACCCTTTATGCTTTCTAGAAATTCTACATCATTTCCGATCAACAATATGTCATCCACATATACTTACTTGAAATGTTGTAGTGCTCCCACTCACTTTCTTGTAAATACAAGTTTCTTGCAAACTTTGTATAAACCCAAAAGCTTTGATCACCTCATCAAAGCATATATTCCAACTCCGAGATGCTTGCTCCAGTCAGTAGAAGGATTGATGGAGCTTGCATACCTTTTAGCATCCTTAGGATCGACAAAACCATCTGGTTGTATCACATACAACCTTTCCTCATGGAAACCGTCAAGGAAACTTTGTTTTGACATCCATCTGCCAGATTGCTAATTGAAAATGCAGCAACTGCTAACAAAATTGCAACAGACTTTAGCATCGCTCTGAGTGAGAAAGTCTCATCATAGTTAACTACTTGAACTTGTCGGAAACTTCTTTCTGACAAGCCGAGCTTCATAAATGGTGACATTACCATCAGCATCTGTCTTCTTCTTAAAGATCCATTTATTCTCAATGACTTGACGATCATCGGGCAAGTCCATCAAAGTCCATATTGTGTTCTCATACATGGATCCTTTCTTGGATTTCACGGCTTCTAGCCATTTTTTGGAATCCGGGTCCACCATTGCTTCTCCATAGATCGTAGGTTCATTGTTGTCCAACAACATGACCTCTAAGACAGGGTTACCGTACCACTTAGAAGTTGTAGATACCCTTCTCGACCTACGAGGTTTCGACAGTAACTTGATCTGAAGCTTCATGATCATCATCATTAGCTTCCTCTTCAACTGACGTAGGTGCAACAGAAACATCTTTCTATGCTGCGCTACTCTCTGATTGAAGTAAAGGTTCAACAACCTCATCAAGTTCTATCTTCCTCCCACTCAATTCTTTTGAGAGAAACTCTTTCTCGAGAAAGGAACCTTTCTTAGTGACAAACACTTTGCCCTCGTATCTGAGATAGAAGGTATACCTAACCACCTCTTTTGGGTATCCTATGAAGACGCATTTGTCCGCTTTAGGTTCGAGCTTTTCCGGCTGAAGCCTTTTGACATAAGCATCGCAGCCCCAAAACCTTAAAAAATATCAACTTAGGTTTCTTGCCAAACCACAGTTCATATAGTGTCATCTCCACGGACTTAGATGGTGCCTTATTTAAAGTGATTGTAGTTGTCTCTAATACATAACCCCAAAATGATAGTGGTAGATCGGCAAGAGACATCACAGAACACACCATATCCAATAAGGTACGATTACGATGTTCGGATACAACATTACGCCGTGCTGTTTCAGGTGGTGTCAACTGTGAAACAATTCCACATTGTCTTAAGTGATTGCCCAACTTATAACTCAGATATTCTCCCCTTCGATTGGATCGTAGGAATTTAATCTTCTTGTTACGATGATTCTCAACTTCACTCTGAAATTGCTTGAACATTTCAAACGTTTCAGACTTATGCTTCATTGAGTAAACATACCCATATCTACTCAAATCATCGGTGAAGGTGAGGAAATAACGATATCCACCATGTGTGTTAACACTCATCAGACCGCACACATCGGCATGTATGATTACCAACAAGTCACTTGCCCGTTCCATTGTTCCGAAAAACGGGGTTTTAGTCATTAGGCGGGTGATAGGCGCCGGCGGACCGGCCCAAATTTGGGCTGGTCAGCTCGCAGCCATATGATTTGGATGATGCTAACCGTACGATGCACTTAGTCTTGATTAAAAATGGGTCGATACAAAAAAGATTGCCCTGCATCTCGTCACTCCTTTCATCTCGCCAGCCGCACAAGCTCTCTCTTTGCTGCCATCACCTACCGCCTCGTCGCCGGTCAGCTCCCTCACGGGTGCCGGTCGTTGCCCTCGCGGGTGCCGGCCCTCGCCCTCGCCGGTCTTCCTGGTCACTGGTTGCGGCATCAAATGGTGGGAGAAGCAAAAAACACGGTGGAAGCAAAAACCTGTGCCGGTTCCAGCAAAACAAAAACATGGTGGAAGCAAAAAAATGGGACACCTGTTCTAGCAAAAAACACAAAATGCATGGAAGCAAAAAAAAACAAGAGGCGCCGTTCCAGCAAAAATACAATGTGGTGGAAGCAAAATGAGACGCGGTTCCAGCAAAGCCAAGACGATGGTAGCAAAAATTGGGTGGTTCCAGCAAAATCTGTAGACGGTAGTAGCAAACATTGGGGATGGTTGCAGCAAAAAACAAACTGGTTCCAGCATTGCGCGTCGTGGGTGTAGCACCTCCGTCAGGTCGTGGTCACCACCGCCGGGGTGGACTCCCGCTAGTTGCAGCTTCATCATGGGTGTTTGCAACAAATCATAGCAAGGTGTAGTTCAACGTCGTTGGAGTGTTGTCGAAAGCACGAGCAAACAATGGTTCCAACACTAGAGATTGTCGGTTCCAGCATCTCTGCGTGCGGTTCCAGCAAACGCGACGGCCGGATGCAACACCCACACCGGTTCCAGCAAGTC